>NC_092090.1:4807930-4922519 GCF_045679555.1 Salvelinus alpinus | reverse complement strand
TTTTCTAATGCCAAGTTTACACCTTCACTATTGCAGTGGAACATTTTACCCAGGAAGTTGTCTAAAAGGGATTGAATTTGCTGTTGCCTAATTGTTTTTTGGTAGGTTTCCAAACTGCATTCCTTCCATCTATAGCATTTCTTAATGTTACTCAGTTCCTTTGGCTTTGATGCCTCATGATTGAGTATTGCTCTGTTCAAGTAGACTGTGATTTTGCTGTGGTCTGATAGGGGTGTCAGTGGGCTGACTGTGAACGCTCTGAGAGACTCTGGGTTGAGGTCAGTGATAAAGTAGTCTACAGTACTACTGCCAAGAGATGAGCTATAGGTGAACCTACCATAGGAGTCCCCTCGAAGCCTACCATTGACTATGTACATACCCAGCGTGCGACAGAGCTGCAGGAGTTGTGACCCGTTTTTGTTGGTTATGTTGTCATAGTTGTGCCTAGGGGGGCATATGGGGGAGGGAATGCTGTCACCTGCAGGCAGGTGTTTGTCCCCCTGTGTGCTGAGGGTGTCAGGTTCTTGTCCAGTTCTGGCATTTAGGTCGCCACAGACTAATACATGTCCCTGGGCCTGGAAATGATTGATTTCCCCCTCCAGGATGGAGAAGCTGTCTTTATTAAAGTATGGGGATTCTAGTGGGGGGATATAGGTAGCACACAGGAGGACATTTTTCTCTGTTAAGATAATTTCCTTTTGAATTTCTAGCCAAATGTAAAATGTTCCTGTTTTGATTAATTTAATGGAGTGAGTTAGGTCTGCTCTATACCAAATTAGCATTCCCCCTGAGTCCCTTCCCTGTTTCACACCTGGTAGTCTCTCTCTCTCTCTCTCTCTCTCTCTCTCTCTCTCTCTCTCTCCCCCCTCTCTCTCTCTCTTTCTCTCTCTCAAACATTGATATATTATTTGAAGTGAAGAAAGTCATAGCAAACTTGGCTGATGTATTTGCCATTTTGACTTTGGCTTTACTCTAGAATATCTGTTTTTCTAGGCCTGTTGACCCTGTTGACCCAGTTGACCCAGTTGACCCTGTTGACCCTGCTGACCTGTTGTTTGATTTCCAAACGACAACTCTACATCGTGTTTCAGATGCAGTTCATTTTAAATAAAGATTTGTGTTTCTGGTTCGTAACGACGAGAAGATAGCACGGAAATGCCACAGCGTATTGCTCCTAATCTCTTCTGCTTGCTGTCTCAAAGGGCTCTAATTTGTTGGCAGGTGAGTTGTGTGTGTGGTGTGTGTGTTTTTGTACATGTGTGTGTGTGCGTGTCTCTGTGTTTTACTGTCTCTGGGTCTATGGGTGTTCTATTTGACAATCCTCTTTGTTCTATTTGTCTTTCTGATAAACATTAACCAGGGCTCTTTTCATTGCCTTGGACTGTTGTGTGGCTGGTGACCAAACAGCTTCGTCAGCCCTATAAGACTTCAAATCACTGTTATCTAAGTCCCAAATAGAACCCTATTCCGTATATAGAGCACTACTTTATTTTTTAATTTTTTATTTTACCTGTGCCCTGCAGTGCACTACGTAGGGGAAAGGGTTCCATTTGGGACAGGTCTAGTGTATATCTCCTCTGCTAGGGGAGAGGGCTCCATTTGGGACAGGTCTAGTGTATATCTCCTCTGCTAGGGGAGAGGGCTCCATTTGGGACAGGTCTAGTGTATATCTCCTCTGCTAGGGGAAAGGGTTCCATTTGGGACAGGTCTAGTGTATATCTCCTCTGCTAGGGGAGAGGGCTCCATTTGGGACAGGTCTAGTGTATATATCCTCTGCTAGGGGAGAGGGCTCCATTTGGGACAGGTCTAGTGTATATCTCCTCTGCTAGGGGAGAGGGCTCCATTTGGGACAGGTCTAGTGTATATCTCCTCTGCTAGGGGAAAGGGTTCCATTTGGGACAGGTCTAGTGTATATCTCCTCTGCTAGGGGAGAGGGCTCCATTTGGGACAGGTCTAGTGTATATCTCCTCTGCTAGGGGAGAGGGCTCCATTTGGGACAGGTCTAGTGTATATCTCCTCTGCTAGGGGAGAGGGCTCCATTTGGGACAGGTCTAGTGTATATCTCCTCTGCTATGGGAGAGGGCTCCATTTGGGACAGGTCTAGTGTATATCTCCTCTGCTAGGGTAAAGGGTTCCATTTGGGACAGGTCTAGTGTATATCTCCTCTGCTAGGGGAGAGGGCTCCATTTGGGACAGGTCTGGTGTATATCTCCTCTGCTAGGGTAAAGGGCTCCCTTTGGGACAGGTCTAGTGTATATCTCCTCTGCTAGGGTAAAGGGTTCCATTTGGGACAGGTCTAGTGTATATCTCCTCTGCTAGGGTAAAGGGTTCCATTTGGGACAGGTCTAGTGTATATCTCCTCTGCTAGGGAAAAGGGCTCCATTTGGGACAGGTCTAGTGTATATCTCCTCTGATAGGGAAAAGGGTTCCATTTGGGACAGGTCTAGTGTATATCTCCACTGCTAGTGAAAAGGGTTCCATTTAGGACAGGTCTAGTGTATATCTCCTCTGCTAGGGGAAAGGGTTCCATTTGGGACAGGTCTAGTGTATATCTCCTCTGCTAGGGAAAAGGGTTCCATTTGGGACAGGTCTAGTTTATATCTCCTCTGCTAGGGAAAAGGGTTCCATTTGGGACAGGTCTAGTGTATATCTCCTCTGCTAGGGAAAATGGCTCCATTTGGGACAGGTCTAGTGTATATCTCCTCTGCTAGGGTAAAGGGTTCCATTTGGGACAGGTCTAGTGTATATCTCCTCTGCTAGGGAAAATGGCTCCATTTGGGACAGGTCTAGTGTATATCTCCTCTGCTAGGGAAAAGGGTTCCATTTGGGACAGGTCTAGTGTATATCTCCTCTGCTAGGGAAAAGGGTTCCATTTGGGACAGGTCTAGTGTATATCTCCTCTGCTAGGGGAAAAGGGTTCCATTTGGGACAGGTCTAGTGTATATCTCCTCTGATAGGGAAAAGGGTTACATTTGGGACAGGTCTAGTGTATATCTCCTCTGCTAGGGAAAAGGGTTCCATTTGGGACAGGTCTAGTTTATATCTCCTCTGCTAGGGAAAAGGGTTCCATTTGGGACAGGTCTAGTGTATATCTCCTCTGCTAGGGAAAATGGCTCCATTTGGGACAGGTCTAGTGTATATCTCCTCTGCTAGGGTAAAGGGTTCCATTTGGGACAGGTCTAGTGTATATCTCCTCTGCTAGGGAAAAGGGTTCCATTTGGGACAGGTCTAGTGTATATCTCCTCTGCTAGGGAAAATGGCTCCATTTGGGACAGGTCTAGTGTATATCTCCTCTGCTAGGGAAAAGGGTTCCATTTGGGACAGGTCTAGTGTATATCTCCTCTGCTAGGGAAAAGGGTTCCATTTGGGACAGGTCTAGTGTATATCTCCTCTGCTAGGGGAAAAGGGTTCCATTTGGGACAGGTCTAGTGTATATCTCCTCTGATAGGGAAAAGGGTTACATTTGGGACAGGTCTAGTGTATATCTCCTCTGATAGGGAAAAGGGTTACATTTGGGACAGGTCTAGTGTATATCTCCTCTGCTAGGGGAAAGGGTTCAATTTGGGACAAGTCTAGTGTATATCTCCTCTGCTAGGGGAAAGGGTTCCATTTGGGACAGGTCTAGTGTATATCTCATCTGCTAGGGAAAATGGTTCAATTTGGGACAGGTCTAGTGTATATCTCCTCTGCTAGGGAAAAGGGTTCCATTTGGGACAGGTCTAGTGTATATCTCCTCTGCTAGGGTAAAGGGCTCCATTTGGGACATGTCTAGTGTATATCTCCTCTGCTAGGGAAAAGGGCTCCATTTGGGACAGGTCTGGTGTATATCTCCTCTGCTAGGGGAGAGGATTCCATTTGGGACAGGTCTAGTGTATATCTCCTCTGCTAGGGAAAAGGCTTCCATTTGGGACAGGTCTAGTGTATATCTCCTCTGCTAGGGAAAAGGGCTCAATTTGGGACAGGTCTGGTGTATATCTCCTCTGCTAGGGTAAAGGGCTCCCTTTGGGACAGGTCTAGTGTATATCTCCTCTGCTAGGGAAAAGGGTTCAATTTGGGACAGGTCTAGTGTATATATCCTCTGCTAGGGTAAAGGGCTCCATTTGGGACAGGTCTAGTGTATATCTCCTCTGCTAGGGAAAAGGGCTCCATTTGGGACAGGTCTAGTGTATATATCCTCTGCTAGGGAAAAGGGTTTAGTGGGGGGGTTAGGTGTTATTCCTCATGGGGGGGGGGGGGGGTTAAGGGGATAACACCTTAACCCCCCCATTAGGAATAACCCCTTAACCCCCCCCCCCCCCCATTAGGAATAACCCCTTAACCCCCCCATTAGGAATAACCCCTTAACCCCCCCATTAGGAATAACCCCTTAACCCCCCCATTAGGAATAACCCCTGAACCCCCCCATTAGGAATAACCCCTTAACCCCCCCCCCCCCCATTAGGAATAACACCTTAACCCCAGGTTAAGGGGGGGGGGGGGGTTAAGGGGGGTTAAGGGGTTATTCCTAATGGGGGGGGGGGATATTCCTAATGGGGGGGTTAAGGGGTTATTCCTAATGGGGGGGTTAAGGGGTTATTCCTAATGGGGGTGCTGTCCTATATCTGGGAGATATACAATAAGAAGTATGGGGCAAGCTCAAAGATCAACAGGCTAAATCACACACACACACACACACACACACACACACACACACACACACACACACACACACACACACACACACACACACACACACACACACACACACACACACACACACACACACACACACACACACTCCAGGGGGGCATGTGCTCCCTCCCTCCACTATAGTGACTCAACATCTGGCTCTGCTATAAACTCAAGGCATTAACCCGTCATTACTGTAAGTACAGTTGAGAAAATAAAAGTCCCATTACATTAGCATTCCACATTACTGGCATAGTGTAGATAAATACAGGCACTCGTAGGGGACCATAGGGGAGTATAGAGGAGTATAGGGGAGTATAGAGGTATATATAGGAGTATAGAAGCGTATAGAGGAGTATAGGGGAGTATAGAAGAGCATAGAGGAGTATAGGGGAGTATAGGGGAGTATAGGGGAGTATAGAGGAGTATAGGGGAGTATAGAGGAGTATAGGGGAGTATAGAGGAGTATAGGGGAGTATAGGGGAGTATAGAGGAGCATAGAGGAGTATAGAGGAGTATAGAGGAGTATAGGGGAGTATAGGGGAGCATAGAGGAGTATAGAGGAGTATAGGGGAGAATAGAGGAGTATAGGGGAGAATAGAGGAGCATAGAGGTATATATAGGAGTATTTAGGTGTATAGAGGTATATAGAGGAGTATTTAGGTGTATAGAGGTATATAGAGGAGTATTTAGGTGTATAGAGGTATATAGAGGAGTATTTAGGTGTATAGAGGTATATATAGGAGTATTTAGGTGTATAGAGGTATATATAGGAGTTTTTAGGTGTATAGAGGTATATATAGGAGTATTTAGGTGTATATAGGTATATATAGGAGTATTTAGGTGTATAGAGGTATATATAGGAGTATTTAGGTGTATAGAGTTATATAGAGGTGTATAGAGGAGTATATAGGAGCATAGAGGAGTATAGATATTGACTGATGCAATACGGGCTCTCAGCAGGGTAGTAATATTGACGGATGCAGTACGGGCTCTCAGCAGGGTACTGATACTGACTGCAGCAGTACGGGCTCTCAGCAGGGTACTGATACTGACTGCAGCAGTACGGGCTCTCAGCAGGGTACTGATATTGACTGCAGCAGTACGGGCTCTCAGCAGGGTACTGATACTGACTGCAGCAGTACGGGCTCTCAGCAGGGTACTGATATGGACTGCTGCAGTACGGGCTCTCAGCAGGGTACTGATACTGACTGCAGCAGTACGGGCTCTCAGCAGGGTCCTGATATTGACTGCTGCAGTACGGGCTCTCAGCAGGGTACTGATATTGATGGCTGCAGTACGGGCTCTCAGCAGAGTACTGATACTGACTGCAGCAGTACGGGCTCTCAGCAGGGTACTGATATGGACTGCTGCAGTACGGGCTCTCAGCAGGGTACTGATACTGACTGCAGCAGTACGGGCTCTCAGCAGGGTCCTGATATTGACTGCTGCAGTACCTGCAGTACGGGCTCTCAGCAGGGTACTGATATTGACTGCTGCAGTACGGGCTCTCAGCAGGGTACTGATATGGACTGCGGCAGTACGGGCTCTCAGCAGGGTACTGATATGGACTGCTGCAGTACGGGCTCTCAGCAGGGTACTGATATTGACTGCTGCAGTACGGGCTCTCTGCAGGGTACTGATATGGACTGCTGCAGTTCGGGCTCTCAGCAGGGTACTGATATGGACTGCGGCAGTACGGGCTCTCAGCAGGGTACTGATATGGACTGCTGCAGTACGGGCTCTCAGCAGGGTACTGATATTGACTGCTGCAGTACGGGCTCTCAGCAGGGTACTGATATGGACTGCTGCAGTACGGGCTCTCTGCAGGGTACTGATATGGACTGCTGCAGTTCGGGCTCTCAGCAGGGTACAGGGTTGTTGGTTGTAGGGTTATTGTGTGTTCAACATCATCAACACATCTCCTGATGAAGCCTGTTACTGACAATGCCATATGTGTGGTAGAGTGTTATATCACAGTATTGTGTATCATGTCTTATGTATGGTAGGGAGAGGAGGGAGGGTGTCTCTCTCTCTCCCCCCCCTTCTCACTCTCTCTCTCCCCGTCTCTCTCACTCTCTCCCCCTCTCTCTCACTCTCTCTCACCCCCCCTCGCTCTCTCTCTCCCCCTCTCTCTCACTCTCTCTCACCCCCCCTCGCTCTCTCTCTCCCCCACTCTCTCACCCCCCCCCCCCTCACTTCACGGAGAGTTGAGTTGCAGCAGGGTGTTGCGTTCCCTCTTCATAGAGGCGTGCGTAACAGTTAGAGATGTCATATTCACCCTTTAACACTCCAACGTGGACCACAGCTACACTATATTGGTGTGTTAATGTGGCAATCTGCGACATGTACTTTTTATTTTATTCTTCAAGAATCTATGGGTATATATCGTTATTGAAATGTTCCCAAAAAAGTGATTGTACAAATTGCAGATAGCCCCTTTTAACCCAGCAACATGGCTGTGGTCCAAGTCAACCATGGCTTTATGGTTCTCCTCCCCCTGAGACTGAAGCTCAACAGGCAACAGGCAACAGGCTTAAGACAATATCAAATGTCTCCAATTGTGATGAAGAAAACAAGAAGAGAGAGAGAGAGAGAGAGAGGGTTAGAGGGGAGAGAAAGAGAGAGATGGTTAGAGGGGAGAGAGAGAGAAAGAGATAGAGAGGGTTAGAGGGGAGAGAAAGAGAGAGATGGTTAGAGGGGAGAGAGAGAAAGAGAGAGATAGAGAGGGTTAGAGGGGAGAGAAAAAAAGAGATGGTTAGAGGGGAGAGAGAGAGAAAGAGAGAGATAGAGAGGGTTAGAGGGGAGAGAAAGAGAAAGAGAAAGAGAGAGAGAGGGTTAGAGGGGAGAGAGAGAAAGAGAGAGAGAGGGTTAGAGGGGAGAGAGAGAGAAAGAGAGAGAGAGGGTTAGAGGGGAGAGAAAGAGAGAGATGGTTAGAGGGGGGAGAGAGAGAGACAGAGAGGGTTAGAGGGGAGAGAAAGAGAGAGATGGTTAGAGGGGGGAGAGAGAGAGAGAGAGAGGGTTAGAGGGGAGAGACAGAGAGAGAGAGAGAGAGAGAGAGAGAGAGAGAGAGAGAGAGAGAGAGAGAGAAGGAGGGTTAGAGGACAGGGAGGGAGGGTTAGAGGACAGGGAGGGAGGGTTAGAGGACAGGGAGGGAGGGTTAGAGGACAGGGAGGGAGGGTTAGAGGACAGGGAGGGAGGGTTAGAGGACAGGGAGGGAGGGTTACTCATTCCTGGGTTAGAGGGTTAGAGGACAGGGAGGGAGGGTTAGAGGACAGGGAGGGAGGGTTAGAGGACAGGGAGGGAGGGTTAGAGGACAGGGAGGGAGGGTTAGAGGACAGGGAGGGAGGGTTAGAGGACAGGGAGGGTTAGAGGACAGGGAGGGAGGGTTAGAGGACAGGGAGGGAGGGTTAGAGGACAGGGAGGGAGGGTTAGAGGAGAGAGAGAGAGGGAGGGTTAGAGGACAGGGAGGGAGGGTTAGAGGACAGGGAGGGAGGGTTAGAGGACAGGGAGGGGGGGTTGGAGGACAGGGAGGGAGGGTTAGAGGACAGGGAGGGAGGGTTAGAGGACAGGGAGGGAGGGTTAGAGGAGAGAGAGAGAAGGAGGGTTAGAGGACAGGGAGGGAGGGTTAGAGGACAGGGAGGGAGGGTTAGAGGAGAGAGAGAGAAGGAGGGTTAGAGGACAGGGAGGGAGGGTTAGAGGAGAGAGAGAGAAGGAGGGTTAGAGGACAGGGAGGGAGGGTTAGAGGACAGGGAGGGAGGGTTAGAGGACAGGGAGGGAGGGTTAGAGGACAGGGAGGGAGGGTTAGAGGACAGGGAGGGAGGGTCAGAGGACAGGGAGGGAGGGTTACTAATTCCATGAGGTGTTTTGTTGTGTTCTTGTTGACATGGAACAGTCATGGTGTAATTCCTTCCAGAGTAATGCAGCGTGGAGAACCACAGATAGGATCTCTGGTGAGCATCCCAAATGGCACCCTATTCCATAGGGCTCTGGTCTAAAGTAGTGCACTATATAGGGAATAGGGTGCCATAGGGCTCTGGTCTAAAGTAGTGCACTATATAGGGCTCTGGTCTAAAGTAGTGCACTATATAGGGCTCTGGTCTAAAGTAGTGCACTATATAGGGAATAGGGTTCCATGTGTTATGAAGACCTCTCCTGTTGCTGTGACTTGATGCGTTCAGGGGTGCCAAACGCCTTTCAAGCCGTGTGTTGTTGCCAGATGGAGGAGATCGCCACGCTGGGTGTTGTTGCCAGATGGAGGAGATCGCCACGCTGGGTGTGGTGGCCAGATGGAGGAGATCGCCACGCTGGGTGTTGTTGCCAGATGGAGGAGATCGCCACGCTGGGTGTTGTTGCCAGATGGAGGAGATCGCCACGCCGGGTGTTGTTGCCAGATGGAGGAGATCGCCACGCTGGGTGTTGTTGCCAGATGGAGGAGATCGCCACGCTGGGTGTTGTTGCCAGATGGAGAGGATCGCCACGCTGGGTGTTGTTGCCAGATGGAGGAGATCGCCACGCTGGGTGTTGTTGCCAGATGGAGGAGATCGCCACGCCGGGTGTTGTTGCCAGATGGAGGAGATCGCCACGCCGGGTGTTGTTGCCAGATGGAGGAGATCGCCACGCCGGGTGTTGTTGCCAGATGGAGGAGATCGCCACGCCGGGTGTTGTTGCCAGATGGAGGAGATCCCCACGCCGGGTGGTGTTGCCAGATGGAGTAGATCGCCACGCTGGGTGGTGTTGCCAGATGGAGGAGATCGCCACGCTGGGTGTTGTTGCCAGATGGAGGAGATCCCCACGCTGGGTGTTGTTGCCAGATGGAGGAGATCGCCACGCCGGGTGTCGTTGCCAGATGGAGGAGATCGCCACGCCGGGTGTTGTTGCCAGATGGAGGAGATCGCCACGCCGGGTGTTGTTGCCAGATGGAGGAGATCGCCACGCCGGGTGTTGTTGCCAGATGGAGGAGATCGCCACGCTGGCTGTTGTTGCCAGATGGAGGAGATCGCCACGCTGGGTGTTGTTGCCAGATGGAGGAGATCGCCACGCCGGGTGTTGTTGCCAGATGGAGGAGATCGCCACGCTGGGTGTTGTTGCCAGATGGAGGAGATCGCCACGCCGGGTGTTGTTGCCAGATGGGGGAGATCCCCACGCTGGGTGGTGTTGCCAGATGGAGTAGATCGCCACGCTGGGTGGTGTTGCCAGATGGAGGAGATCGCCACGCTGGGTGTTGTTGCCAGATGGATGAGATCGCCACGCTGGGTGTTGTTGCCAGATGGAGGAGATCCCCACGCTGGGTGTTGTTGCCAGATGGAGGAGATCGCCACGCTGGGTGTTGTTGCCAGATGGAGGAGATCCCCACGCTGGGTGTTGTTGCCAGATGGAGGAGATCGCCACGCCGGGTGTTGTTGCCAGATGGAGGAGATCGCCACGCTGGGTGTTGTGGCCAGATGGAGGAGATCGCCACGCTGGGTGTTGTGGCCAGATGGAGGAGATCGCCACGCCGGGTGTTGTGGCCAGATGGAGGAGATCGCCACGCTGGATGTTGTGGCCAGATGGAGGAGATCGCCACGCTGGGTGTTGTTGCCAGATGGAGGAGATCGCCACGCCGGGTGTTGTTGCCAGATGGAGGAGATCGCCACGCCGGGTGTTGTTGCCAGATGGAGGAGATCGCCACGCTGGGTGTTGTTGCCAGATGGAGGAGATCGCCACGCTGGGTGTTGTTGCCAGATGGAGGAGATCGCCACGCCGGGTGTTGTTGCCAGATGGAGGAGATCGCCACGCCGGGTGTTGTTGCCAGATGGAGGAGATCGCCACGCTGGGTGTTGTTGCCAGATGGAGGAGATCGCCACGCCGGGTGTTGTTGCCAGATGGAGGAGATCGCCACGCCGGGTGTTGTTGCCAGATGGAGGAGATCCCCACGCTGGGTGGTGTTGCCAGATGGAGGAGATCGCCACGCTGGGTGGTGTTGCCAGATGGAGGAGATCGCCACGCTGGGTGTTGTTGCCAGATGGAAGAGATCGCCACGCTGGGTGTTGTGGCCAGATGGAGGAGATCCCCACGCTGGGTGTTGTTGCCAGATGGAGGAGATCGCCACGCCGGGTGTTGTTGCCAGATGGAGGAGATCGCCACGCCGGGTGTTGTTGCCAGATGGAGGAGATCGCCACGCCGGGTGTTGTTGCCAGATGGAGGAGATCGCCACGCTGGGTGTTGTTGCCAGATGGAGGAGATCGCCACGCTGGGTGTTGTTGCCAGATGGAGGAGATCGCCACGCCGGGTGTTGTTGCCAGATGGAGGAGATCGCCACGCTGGGTGTTGTTGCCAGATGGAGGAGATCGCCACGCCGGGTGTTGTTGCCAGATGGAGGAGATCGCCACGCCGGGTGTTGTTGCCAGATGGAGGAGATCCCCACGCAGGGTGGTGTTGCCAGATGGAGTAGATCGCCACGCTGGGTGGTGTTGCCAGATGGAGGAGATCGCCACGCTGGGTGTTGTTGCCAGATGGAGGAGATCGCCACGCTGGGTGTTGTTGCCAGATGGAGGAGATCCCCACGCTGGGTGTTGTTGCCAGATGGAGGAGATCGCCACGCTGGGTGTTGTTGCCAGATGGAAGAGATCGCCACGCTGGGTGTTCACTAGTACAATGCTTGTGGTTGACCTCCATGATAATGGTACAGAACTGATGCACATTCATATAGACATCTCTCTCTCTCTCTCTCTCTCTCTCTCTCTCTCTCTCTCTCTCTCTCTCTCTCTCTCTCTCTCTCTCTCTCTCTCTCTCTCTCTCTCTCTCTCTCTCTCTCTCTCTCTCTCTCTCTCTCTCTCTCTCTCTCTCTCTCTCTCTCTCTCTCTCTCTACATTGTCAAGGCATCACTTGCGGTTTTTCCAGTTTCTGGGGAGACGTTAATCCTCCAGCGTGTCAGAATACCTGTGAAACCAGGATAATAATGACGGTAGATTGTCGGGTAAAAAGGCCCCATTATTTACATCTTACATGTCAGGCCTCCTCTGAAGAGAAATAACAACGTTTCCCCCCACTGAAATGAGAGTGTGTGTGTGTGTGTGTGTGTGTGTGTGTGTGTGTGTGTGTGTGTGTGTGTGTGTGTGTGTGTGTGTGTGTGTGTGTGTGTGTGTGTGTGTGTGTGTGTGTGTGTGTGTGTGTGTGTGTGTGTGTGTGTGTGTGTGTGAAATGAGGAAGGTTTGAGTTATCGGCAGGCTGGTCTGTTCCAAGGTATCCCAACAAGCTCTGCCAGAAGTCACTGGCTGCAGCAGCTGATCATAATAAACTGTACATTTCTGAGTGTGTGTTGTGTGTGTATGTGTGTGTGGTGTGTCTGAGTGTGTGTATGTATGTGTGTGTGGTGTGTGTGTTGTGTGTTTGTGTGTGTATGTTTGTTTGTTTGTTTGTGTGTGGTGTGGTGTGTGTGTGTATGTGTGTGTGTGGTGTGTGTGTGTATTTGTGTTTGTGTGTGTTGAATGTGTGTGTGTGTTGTATGTATGTGTCTGTGTGTGGTGTGTGTGGTATTTGTATGTGTGGTGTGTGTGTATGTGTGGTGTGTGTGTGTGTGTGTGTGTGTGTGTGTGTGTGTGTGTGTGTGTGTGTGTGTGTGTGTGTGTGTGTGTGTGTGTGTGTGTGTGTGTGTGTGTGTGTGTGTGTGTGTGTGTGTGTGTGTGTGTGTGTGTGTGTGTGTATGTGTGGTGTGTGTGTGTGTGTGTGTGTGTGTGTGGTGTGTGTGTGTGTGTGTGTGTGTGTGTGTGTGTGTGTGTGTGTGTGTGTGTGTGTGTGTGTGTGTGTGTGTGTGTGTGTGTGTGTGTGTGTGTGTGTACCCGTTCTGCTCAGGCCAACGGTGAGTAAGCAGTCGATCTGTTAAACTACGTTCCCATGAAGAGCTGCAACAAACCTCCTGGACAACTACACGAGTCGTCCAACTTCCCACAAGGCCGTTCAACTCTGCTGCTCGGTTCGTTACCGCCATTCAGATCCTACAAGGTATTTAAATAGAAGATACACAACTTAGAACTGTAAATACTGTAAATGAGAATTGGTTGTCAGCCAATTTACCTGGTAAAATAACAGGTAAAATAAAATAAAACGTTTTAAAATAGACTGTAGGACACTTCTACCGGAGACAGCAGGTTCTATCCCAGCTCTGCTGGGTTAGGGGTTAGGGGTTACGGGTTAGGGGTTAGGGGTAGGGGTTAGGGGTTAAGGGTTAGGGTTTAGGGGTTAGGGGTTAGGGGTTAGGGGTAGGGGTTAGGGGTTAGGGGTTAGGGGTTAGGGGTAGGGGTTAAGGGTTAGGGTTTAGGGGTTAGGGGTTAGGGGTAGGGGTTAGGGGTTAGGGGGAGGGGTTAAGGGTTAGGGGTTAAGGGTAGGGGTTAGGGGTTAGAGGTTAGGGGTTAGGGTTTAGGGGTTAGGGTTAGGGGTTAAGGGTTAGGGTTTAGGGGTTAGGGGTTAGGGGTTAGGGGTAGGGGTTAGGGGTTAGGGGTAGGGGTTAGGGGTTAGGGGTAGGGGTTAGGGGTTAGGGGTTAGGGGTTAAGGGTAGGGGTTAGAGGTTAGGGGTTAAGGGTTAAGGGTTAGGGGTTAGGGTTTAGGGGTTAAGGGTTAAGGGTTAGGGGTTAAGGGTTAGGGGTTAGGGTTTAGGGGTTAGGGGTAGGGGTTAGGGGTTAGGGGTAGGGGTTAGGGGTTAGGGGTAGGGGTAGGGGTTAGGGGTTAGGGGTTAGGAGTTAGGGGTTAGGGGTTAGGGGTTAGGGGTAGGGGTTAGGGGTTAAGAGTTAGGGGTTAGGGGTTAGGGGTTAGGAGTTAGGGGTTAGGGGTTAGGGGTAGGGGTTAGGGGTTAGGGGTAGGGGTTAGGGGTTAGGGGTAGGGGTTAGGGGATAGGAGTTAGGGGTTAGGGGTAGGGGTTAGAGGTTAGGGGTTAGGGGTTAGGGGTAGGGGTTAGGGGTAGGGGTTAAGGGTTAGGGGTTAGGGGTTAGGGGGTAGGGGGTAGGGGTTAGGGGTAGGGGTTAGGGGTTAGGGGTAGGGGTAGGGGTTAGGGGTTAAGGGTTAGGGGTTAGGGGTTAGGGGTTAGGGTTAGGGGTAGGGGTAGGGGTTAAGGGTTAGGGGTTAGGGGTTAGGGTTAGGGTTAGGAGAAGGGGTTTGGGGTAGGGGTAGGGGTTAAGGGTTAGGGGTAAGGGTTAGGGGTTAGGGGTTAGGGGTTAAGGGTTTAGGGGTTAGGGGTAGGGGTTAAGGGTTTAGGGGTTAGGGGTAGGGGTTAGGGGTTAGGGATCAGGGTTAGGGGTAGGGGTTAGGGGTTAAGGGTTAGGGGTTAGGGGTTAGGGGTAGGGGTTAGGGGTTAGGGGTTAGGGGTAGGGGTTAGGGGTTAAGGGTTAGGGGTTAAGGGTTAAGGGTTAAGGGTTAAGGGTTAGGGGTTAGGGGTTAGGGGTTAAGGGTTAGGGGTTAAGGGTTAGGGGTTAAGGGTTAGGGGTTAAGGGTTAGGGGTTAAGGGTTAGGGGTTAGGGGTTAAGGGTTAGGGGTTAGGGGTTAGGGGTTAGGGGTAGGGGTTAGGAGTAGGGGTTAAGGGTTAGGGGTAAGGGTTAGGGGTTACGGGTTAGGGGTTAGGGGTTAGGGGTTAGGGTTAGGGGTTAGGGTTAGGGGTTTAGGGGTTAGGGGTTAGGGGTTAGGGGTTAGGGGTTAAGGGGTTAGGGGTTTAGGGGTTAGGGGTTACCCTATAACCCATATATTGTATATTATACTGTAGAACAATACGGGCCCTGGTCAAAAGTGCCATTTGGGACAAAAACAGCCACAATCTGAACATCCTGTGACTGTATCCACCCCCTTTGTTCTGTCAATCCAGAACTAGATGCTGAGGGACTGTTACCGTAGCAATCAGAAGACAGGCGACTGTTACCACAGCAATCAGAAGACAGGCGACTGTTACCGTAGCAGTCAGGAGACAGGCGACTGTTACCGCAGCAGTCAGAAGACAGGCGACTGTTAGCGCAGCAGTCAGAAGACAGGCGACTGTTACCGTAGCAGTCAGAAGACAGGCGACTGTTACCGTAGCAGTCAGAAGACAGGCGACTGTTACCGTAGCAGTCAGAAGACAGGCGACTGTTAATGTAGCAGTCAGAAGACAGGCGACTGTTACCGTAGCAGTCAGAAGACAGGCGACTGTTACCGTAGCAGTCAGAAGACAGGTCGACTATTACCGTAGCAGTCAGAAGACAGGAGACTGTTACTGTAGCAGTCAGAAGACAGGAGACTGTTACCGTAGCAGTCAGAAGACAGGCGACTGTTACCGTAGCAGTCAGAAGACAGGTCGACTGTTACCGTAGCAGTCAGAAGACAGGCGACTGTTACCGTAGCAGTCAGAAGACAGGCGACTGTTACCGTAGCAGTCAGAAGACAGGCGACTGTTACCGTAGCAGTCAGAAGACAGGTCGACTGTTACCGTAGCAGTCAGAAGACAGGCGACTGTTACCGTAGCAGTCAGAAGACAGTCGACTGTTACCGTAGCAGTCAGAAGACAGGCGACTGTTACCATAGCAGTCAGAAGACAGGTCGACTGTTACCGTAGCAGTCAGAAGACAGGTCGACTGTTACCGTAGCAGTCAGAAGACAGGCGACTGTTACCGTAGCAGTCAGAAGACAGGCGACTGTTACCGTAGCAGTCAGAAGACAGGCGACTGTTACCGTAGCAATCAGAAGACAGGAGACTGTTACCGTAGCAGTCAGAAGACAGGCGACTGTTACCGTAGCAATCAGAAGACAGGAGACTGTTACCGTAGCAGTCAGAAGACAGGAGACTGTTACCGTAGCAGTCAGAAGACAGGTCGACTGTTACCGTAGCAGTCAGAAGACAGGCGACTGTTACCGTAGCAGTCAGAAGACAGGCGACTGTTACCGTAGCAGTCAGAAGACATGCTTTTTGTTTGGGACAACAATTACACCCTTTAATGGTTGTATAATAATGGAGGCGTTAGTGTAGACAGGGTTCAAACCGGAACACTGCAGGGCTCACTTCCAGATGATGTTGTTGTGGAGAGTTGCAGTAAAAACAGACCAATTACATGACTAATTAAACCCAGGATTATCTCTTTGTATTGTAGTCAGACGGATTGCAGCCTGACTCACCTTAAACATTTGGCAGTACCGTCACAACACACCTGTCTACTGTTGGTAGTAGTACCTTCACACCTGTCTACTGTTGGTAGTAGTACCTTCACAACACACCTGTCTACTGTTGGTAGTAGTACCTTCATAACACACCTGTCTACTGTTGGTAGTAGTACCTTCATAACACACCTGTCTACTGTTGGTAGTAGTACCTTCATAACACACCTGTCTACTGTTGGTAGTAGTACCTTCATAACACACCTGTCTACTGTTGGTAGTAGTACCTTCATAACACACCTGTCTACTGTTGGTAGTAGTCCCTTCATAACACACCTGTCTACTGTTGGTAGTAGTACCTTCATAACACACCTGTCTACTGTTGGTAGTAGTACCTTCATAACACACCTGTCTACTGTTGGTAGTAGTACCTTCATAACACACCTGTCTACTGTTGGTAGTAGTACCTTCATAACACACCTGTCTACTGTTGGTAGTAGTACCTTCATAACACACCTGTCTACTGTTGGTAGTAGTACCTTCATAACACACCTGTCTACTGTTGGTAGTAGTACCTTCATAACACACCTGTCTACTGTTGGTAGTAGTACCTTCATAACACACCTGTCTACTGTTGGTAGTAGTACCTTCATAACACACCTGTCTACTGTTGGTAGTAGTACCTTCACACCTGTCTACTGTTGGTAGTAGTACCTTCATAACACACCTGTCTACTGTTGGTAGTAGTACCTTCATAACACACCTGTCTACTGTTGGTAGTAGTACCTTCATAACACACCTGTCTACTGTTGGTAGTAGTACCTTCATAACACACCTGTCTACTGTTGGTAGTAGTACCTTCACAACACACCTGTCTACTGTTGGTAGTAGTACCTTCATAACACACCTGTCTACTGTTGGTAGTAGTACCTTCATAACACACCTGTCTACTGTTGGTAGTAGTACCTTCATAACACACCTGTCTACTGTTGGTAGTAGTACCTTCATAACACACCTGTCTACTGTTGGTAGTAGTACCTTCATAACACACCTGTCTACTGTTGGTAGTAGTACCTTCATAACACACCTGTCTACTGTTGGTAGTAGTACCTTCACACCTGTCTACTGTTGGTAGTAGTACCTTCACACCTGTCTACTGTTGGTAGTAGTACCTTCATAACACACCTGTCTACTGTTGGTAGTAGTACCTTCATAACACACCTGTCTACTGTTGGTAGTAGTACCTTCATAACACACCTGTCTACTGATGGTAGTAGTACCTTCATAACACACCTGTCTACTGTTGGTAGTAGTACCTTCATAACACACCTGTCTACTGTTGGTAGTAGTACCTTCATAACACACCTGTCTACTGTTGGTAGTAGTACCTTCATAACACACCTGTCTACTGTTGGTAGTAGTACCTTCATAACACACCTGTCTACTGTTGGTAGTAGTACCTTCATAACACACCTGTCTACTGTTGGTAGTAGTACCTTCATAACACACCTGTCTACTGTTGGTAGTAGTACCTTCATAACACACCTGTCTACTGTTGGTAGTAGTACCTTCATAACACACCTGTCTACTGTTGGTAGTAGTACCTTCATAACACACCTGTCTACTGTTGGTAGTAGTACCTTCATAACACACCTGTCTACTGTTGGTAGTAGTACCTTCATAACACACCTGTCTACTGTTGGTAGTAGTACCTTCACAACACACCTGTCTACTGTTGGTAGTAGTACCTTCATAACACACCTGTCTACTGTTGGTAGTAGTACCTTCATAACACACCTGTCTACTGTTGGTAGTAGTACCTTCATAACACACCTGTCTACTGTTGGTAGTAGTACCTTCATAACACACCTGTCTACTGTTGGTAGTAGTACCTTCACACCTGTCTACTGTTGGTAGTAGTACCTTCATAACACACCTGTCTACTGTTGGTAGTAGTACCTTCACACCTGTCTACTGTTGGTAGTAGTACCTTCATAACACACCTGTCTACTGTTGGTAGTAGTACCTTCATAACACACCTGTCTACTGTTGGTAGTAGTACCTTCACAACACACCTGTCTACTGTTGGTAGTAGTACCTTCATAACACACCTGTCTACTGTTGGTAGTAGTACCTTCACAACACACCTGTCTACTGTTGGTAGTAGTACCTTCATAACACACCTGTCTACTGTTGGTAGTAGTACCTTCATAACACACCTGTCTACTGTTGGTAGTAGTACCTTCATAACACACCTGTCTACTGTTGGTAGTAGTACCTTCATAACACACCTGTCTACTGTTGGTAGTAGTACCTTCATAACACACCTGTCTACTGTTGGTAGTAGTACCTTCACAACACACCTGTCTACTGTTGGTAGTAGTACCTTCATAACACACCTGTCTACTGTTGGTAGTAGTACCTTCATAACACACCTGTCTACTGTTGGTAGTAGTACCTTCATAACACACCTGTCTACTGTTGGTAGTAGTACCTTCATAACACACCTGTCTACTGTTGGTAGTAGTACCTTCACACCTGTCTACTGTTGGTAGTAGTACCTTCATAACACACCTGTCTACTGTTGGTAGTAGTACCTTCATAACACACCTGTCTACTGTTGGTAGTAGTACCTTCATAACACACCTGTCTACTGTTGGTAGTAGTACCTTCATAACTCACCTGTCTACTGTTGGTAGTAGTACCTTCACAACACACCTGTCTACTGTTGGTAGTAGTACCTTCATAACACACCTGTCTACTGTTGGTAGTAGTACCTTCATAACACACCTGTCTACTGTTGGTAGTAGTACCTTCACAACACACCTGTCTACTGTTGGTAGTAGTACCTTCATAACACACCTGTCTACTGTTGGTAGTAGTACCTTCATAACACATCTGTCTACTGTTGGTAGTAGTACCTTCATAACACACCTGTCTACTGTTGGTAGTAGTACCTTCATAACACACCTGTCTACTGTTGGTAGTAGTACCTTCACAACACACCTGTCTACTGTTGGTAGTAGTACCTTCATAACACACCTGTCTACTGTTGGTAGTAGTACCTTCATAACACACCTGTCTACTGTTGGTAGTAGTACCTTCATAACACACCTGTCTACTGTTGGTAGTAGTACCTTCACACCTGTCTACTGTTGGTAGTAGTACCTTCATAACACACCTGTCTACTGTTGGTAGTAGTACCTTCATAACACACCTGTCTACTGTTGGTAGTAGTACCTTCATAACACACCTGTCTACTGTTGGTAGTAGTACCTTCATAACACACCTGTCTACTGTTGGTAGTAGTACCTTCATAACACATCTGTCTACTGTTGGTAGTAGTACCTTCATAACACACCTGTCTACTGCTGGTAGTAGTACCTTCATAACACACCTGTCTACTGTTGGTAGTAGTACCTTCACAACACACCTGTCTACTGTTGGTAGTAGTACCTTCATAACACACCTGTCTACTGTTGGTAGTAGTACCTTCATAACACACCTGTCTACTGTTGGTAGTAGTACCTTCATAACACACCTGTCTACTGTTGGTAGTAGTACCTTCATAACACACCTGTCTACTGTTGGTAGTAGTACCTTCATAACACACCTGTCTACTGTTGGTAGTAGTACCTTCATAACACACCTGTCTACTGTTGGTAGTAGTACCTTCGTAACACACCTGTCTACTGTTGGTAGTAGTACCTTCATAACACACCTGTCTACTGTTGGTAGTAGTACCTTCATAACACACCTGTCTACTGTTGGTAGTAGTACCTTCACAACACACCTGTCTACTGTTGGTAGTAGTACCTTCATAACACACCTGTCTACTGTTGGTAGTAGTACCTTCACAACACACCTGTCTACTGTTGGTAGTAGTACCTTCATAACACACCTGTCTACTGTTGGTAGTAGTACCTTCACAACACACCTGTCTACTGTTGGTAGTAGTACCTTCATAACACACCTGTCTACTGTTGGTAGTAGTACCTTCATAACACACCTGTCTACTGTTGGTAGTAGTACCTTCATAACACACCTGTCTACTGTTGGTAGTAGTACCTTCATAACACACCTGTCTACTGTTGGTAGTAGTACCTTCACAACACACCTGTCTACTGTTGGTAGTAGTACCTTCATAACACACCTGTCTACTGTTGGTAGTAGTACCTTCATAACACACCTGTCTACTGTTGGTAGTAGTACCTTCATAACACACCTGTCTACTGTTGGTAGTAGTACCTTCACACTTGTCTACTGTTGGCAGTAGTACCTTCACACCTGTCTACTGGCCTGCGTAGATGGGGGGTCCTGGGTAGATGGTGGGTCCTGTGTAGTGAACCTGTTAAAGAGGAACTGCTTGTCCAACTTGTCTGTAAAAGATCTACATTCCATAAAGATGTGAATGATGGATGTTGTCCGTTATTCTACAGTACATGTAACCGGTAAACGTTGGTTAGAGGCTCAGGTTTCTAACTCTGTAGGGTCGGAGCCTGATGAAAGGTTGGCCAAGTTCTGAAGAAGCTGAGCTTCATTTCTTCTGGCAGTTCCACGGTGTTTCTAGAGTGGTTCACTACTTCTGCTTCTGTACGGTCCAACCTAGCCAGTTCTTCCCCCCTGTGGTCGCCCTGTACAGTCCAACCTAGCCAGTCCTTCCCCCCTGTGGTCGCCCTGTACGGTCCAACCTAGCCAGTCCTTCCCCCCTGTGGTCGCCCTGTACAGTCCAACCTAGCCAGTCCTTCCCCCCCTGTGGTCGCCCTGTACAGTCCAACCTAGCCAGTCCTTCCCCCCTGTGGAAGCCCTGTACAGTCCAACCTAGTCAGACCTTCCCCTCTTCTCCTGTGGTCGCCCTGTACAGTCCAACCTAGCCAGTCCTCCCCCTTTTCTCCTGTGGTCGCCCTGTACAGTCCAACCTAGCCAGTCCTTCCCCCCCTGTGGTCGCCCTGTACAGTCCAACCTAGCCAGTCCTTCCCCTCTTCTCCTGTGGTCGCCCTGTACAGTCCAACCTAGTCAGTCCTTCCCCTCTTCTCCTGTGGTCGCCCTGTACAGTCCAACCTAGTCAGTCCTTCCCCTCTTCTCCTATGGTCGCCCTGTACAGTCCAACCTAGCCAGTCCTTCCCCCCCTGTGGTCGCCCTGTACAGTCCAACCTAGCCAGTCCTTCCCCCCTGTGGTCGCCCTGTACAGTCCAACCTAGCCAGTCCTTCCCCTCTTCTCCTGTGGTCGCCCTGTACAGTCCAACCTAGCCAGTCCTTCCCCTCTTCTCCTGTAGTCGCCCTGTACAGTCCAACCTAGCCAGTCCTTCCCCTCTTCTCCTGTGGTCGCCCTGTACAGTCCAACCTAGCTAGTCCTTCTCCTCTTCTCCTGTGGAAGCCCTGTACAGTCCAACCTAGCCAGTCCTTCACCTCTTCTCCTGTGGAAGCCCTGTACAGTCCAACCTAGCCAGTCCTTCCCCTCTTCTCCTGTGGAAGCCCTGTACAGTCCAACCTAGCCAGTCCTTCCCCCCTGTGGTCGCCCTGTACAGTCCAACCTAGCCAGTCCTTCCCCTCTTCTCCTGTGGTCGCCCTGTACAGTCCAACCTAGTCAGTCCTTCCCCTCTTCTCATGTTGTAGCCCTGCACAGTCCAACCTAGCCAGTCCTTCCCCCCTGTGGTCGCCCTGTACAGTCCAACCTAGCCAGTCCTTCCCCCCCTGTGGTCGCCCTGTACAGTCCAACCTAGCCAGTCCTTCTCCTCTTCTCCTGTGGAAGCCCTGTACAGTCCAACCTAGCCAGTCCTTCTCCTCTTCTCCTGTGGAAGCCCTGTACAGTCCAACTTAGCCAGTCCTTCACCTCTTCTCCTGTGGAAGCCCTGTACATTCCAACCTAGCCAGTCCTTCACCTCTTCTCCTGTGGTTGCCCTGTACAGTCCAACCTAGCCAGTCCTTCACCTCTTCTCCTGTGGAAGCCCTGTACAGTCCAACCTAGCCAGTCCTTCTCCTCTTCTCCTGTGGAAGCCCTGTACAGTCCAACCTAGCCAGTCCTTCTCCTCTTCTCCTGTGGAAGCCCTGTACAGTCCAACTTAGCCAGTCTTTCACCTCTTCTCCTGTGGAAGCCCTTTACAGTCCAACCTAGCCAGTCCTTCACCTCTTCTCCTGTGGAAGCCCTGTACAGTCCAACCTAGCCAGTCCTTCACCTCTTCTCCTGTGGAAGCCCTGTACAGTCCAACCTAGCCAGTCCTTCCCCTCTTCTCCTGTGAAAGCCCTGTACAGTCCAACCTAGCCAGTCCTTCACCTCTTCTCCTGTGGAAGCCCTGTACAGTCCAACCTAGCCAGTCCTTCACCTCTTCTCCTGTGGAAGCCCTGTACAGTCCAACCTAGCCAGTCCTTCACCTCTTCTCCTGTGGAAGCCCTTTACAGTCCAACCTACCACCTACTGGTGACCACAGTTTGAGCATAGTTATGTCAGAGACTCATCAGAAATAATAACCTGGAACGAAGGCAGGTGGTATGAGGCGAGTTGTTGATCGGGCTGTTCTTTAAGGGGAGCATATGTTTCCAGGTTTTGGGGTCCTGTGGGGGGTTGGGTTGCCTTTCTGGTAAGAGACCCACTGGGGGGGGGGGCTGTGGTTCTGGGGTCCCTGGCGTTAACCTCTCCATGCCCAGTGGATATGCTTCTACACCTGCATTGCTTGCTGTTTGGGGATTTAGGCTGGGTTTCTGTACAGCACTTTGAGACGTTAGCTGATGTAAGTAGGGCTTTGTAAATACATTTGATTTGATCCACCAGTCAGTAGAATTCCTCCGGCACCGGGCCCGGTTGGTACAGGGACGGACTTGGTCCCAAACGATACCTCATTCATTATTTCTGACCGGGTCTGTCTAGGAAACAGAGATCCATCTGTGACGCAGCCCGGAGCACATGCTCAGCACCAGAGTTCTGGCCCAGTTAACCAGCTCCTCTGCTGTAATACAACCTGACAGACTCAGCACCAGAGTTCTGGCCCAGTTAACCAGCAGCTCTGCTGTAATACAACCTGACAGACTCAGCACCAGAGTTCTGGCCCAGTTAACCAGCAGCTCTGCTGTAATACAACCTGACAGACTCAGCACCAGAGTTCTGGCCCAGTTAACCAGCAGCTCTGCTGTAATACAACCTGACAGACTCAGCACCAGAGTTCTGGCCCAGTTAACCAGCAGCTCTGCTGTAATACAACCTGACAGACTCAGCACCAGAGTTCTGGCCCAGTTAACCAGCTCCTCTGCTGTAATACAACCTGACAGGCTCAGCACCAGAGTTCTGGCCCAGTTAACCAGCAGCTCTGCTGTAATACAACCTGACAGACTCAGCGCCAGAGTTCTGGCCCAGTTAACCAGCAGCTCTGCTGTAATACAACCTGACAGACTCAGCACCAGAGTTCTGGCCCAGTTAACCAGCAGCTCTGCTGTAATACAACCTGACAGACTCAGCACCAGAGTTCTGGCCCAGTTAACCAGCAGCTCTGCTGTAATACAACCTGACAGACTCAGCACCAGAGTTCTGGCCCAGTTAACCAGCTCCTCTGCTGTAATACAACCTGACAGGCTCAGCACCAGAGTTCTGGCCCAGTTAACCAGCAGCTCTGCTGTAATACAACCTGACAGACTCAGCACCAGAGTTCTGGCCCAGTTAACCAGCTCCTCTGCTGTAATACAACCTGACAGGCTCAGCACCAGAGTTCTGGCCCAGTTAACCAGCAGCTCTGCTGTAATACAACCTGACAGACTCAGCACCAGAGTTCTGGCCCAGTTAACCAGCAGCTCTGCTGTAATACAACCTGACAGACTCAGCACCAGAGTTCTGGCCCAGTTAACCAGCAGCTCTGCTGTAATACAACCTGACAGACTCAGCACCAGAGTTCTGGCCCAGTTAACCAGCAGCTCTGCTGTAATACAACCTGACAGGCTCAGCACCAGAGTTCTGGCCCAGTTAACCAGCAGCTCTGCTGTAATACAACCTGACAGGCTCAGCACCAGAGTTCTGGCCCAGTTAACCAGCAGCTCTGCTGTAATACAACCTGACAGACTCAGCACCAGAGTTCTGGCCCAGTTAACCAGCAGCTCTGCTGTAATACAACCTGACAGGCTCAGCACCAGAGTTCTGGCCCAGTTAACCAGCAGCTCTGCTGTAATACAACCTGAGAGGCTCAGCACCAGAGTTCTGGCCCAGTTAACCAGCAGCTCTGCTGTAATACAACCTGACAGACTCAGCACCAGAGTTCTGGCACAGTTAACCAGCAGCACAGGTCTTCTGCAATACAACCTGACATGGTGGGTTTCTGATCCACTTAGAGCCCAGAGGATTGGGTTGGTGGGTTTCTGATCCACTTAGAGCCCAGAGGATTGGGTTGGTGGGTTTCGATTGGCCACTGAAATGCTGTTATAAACTGGTTACCAACGTAATTAGAGAGAGGTGACTTACTGCTGTTATAAACTGGTTACCATCGTAATTAGAGAGAGGTGACTTACTGCTGTTATAAACTGGTTACCATCGTAATTAGAGAGAGGTGACTTACTGGTGTTATAAACTGGTTACCATCGTAATTAGAGAGAGGTGACTTACTGCTGTTATAACCTGGTTACCATCGTAATTAGAGAGAGGCGACTTACTGCTGTTATAAACTGGTTACCATCGTAAATAGAGAGAGGTGACTTACTGCTGTTATAAACTGGTTACCATCGTAATTAGAGAGAGGTGACTTACTGCTGTTATAAATTGGTTACCATCGTAAATACAGAGAGGTGACTTACTGCTGTTATAAACTGGTTACCATCGTAATTAGAGAGAGGTGACTTACTGCTGTTATAAACTGGTTACCATCGTAATTAGAGAGAGGTGACTTACTGCTGTTATAAACTGGTTACCATCGTAAATAGAGAGAGGTGACTTACTGCTGTTATAAACTGGTTACCATCGTAAATAGAGAGAGGTGACTTACTGCTGTTATAAACTGGTTACCATCGTAAATAGAGAGAGGTGACTTACTGCTGTTATAAACTGGTTACCATCGTAAATACAGAGAGGTGACTTACTGCTGTTATAAACTGGTTACCATCGTAATTAGAGAGAGGTGACTTACTGCTGTTATAAACTGGTTACCATCGTAATTAGAGAGAGGTGACTTACTGCTGTTATAAACTGGTTACCATCGTAATTAGAGAGAGGTGACTTACTGCTGTTATAAACTGGTTACCATCGTAAATAGAGAGAGGTGACTTACTGCTGTTATAAACTGGTTACCATCGTAAATAGAGAGAGGTGACTTACTGCTGTTATAAACTGGTTACCATCGTAAATAGAGAGAGGTGACTTACTGCTGTTATAAACTGGTTACCATCGTAAATACAGAGAGGTGACTTACTGCTGTTATAAACTGGTTACCATCGTAATTAGAGAGAGGTGACTTACTGCTGTTATAAACTGGTTACCATCGTAAATAGAGAGAGTTGACTTACTGCTGTTATAAACTGGTTACCAACGTAATTAGAGAGAGGTGACTTACTGCTGTTATAAACTGGTTACCATCGTAATTAGAGAGGGTTCCTTACTGCTGTTATAAACTGGTTACCATCGTAAATAGAGAGAGGTGACTTACTGCTGTTATAAATTGGTTACCATCGTAATTAGAGAGAGGTGACTTACTGCTGTTATAAACTGGTTACCATCGTAATTAGAGAGAGGTGACTTACTGCTGTTATAAACTGGTTACCATCGTAAATACAGAGAGGTGACTTACTGCTGTTATAAACTGGTTACCATCGTAAATAGAGAGAGGTGACTTACTGCTGTTATAAACTGGTTACCATCGTAATTAGAGAGAGGTGACTTACTGCTGTTATAAACTGGTTACCATCGTAATTAGAGAGAGGTGACTTACTGCTGTTATAAACTGGGTACCATCGTAATTAGAGAGAGATGACTTACTGCTGTTATAAACTGGTTACCATCGTAATTAGAGAGAGGTGACTTACTGCTGTTATAAACTGGGTACCATCGTAATTAGAGAGAGATGACTTACTGCTGTTATAAACTGGTTACCATCGTAATTAGAGAGAGGTGACTTACTGCTGTTATAAACTGGTTACCATCGTAATTAGAGAGAGGTGACTTACTGCTGTTATAAACTGGTTACCATCGTAATTAGAGAGAGGTGACTTACTCCTGTTATAAACTGGTTACCATCGTAATTAGAGAGAGATGACTTACTGCTGTTATAAACTGGTTACCATCGTAATTAGAGAGAGGTGACTTACTGCTGTTATAAACTGGTTACCATCGTAATTAGAGAGAGGTGACTTACTGCTGTTATAAACTGGTTACCATCGTAATTAGAGAGAGGTGACTTACTGCTGTTATAAACTGGTTACCATTGTAAATAGAGAGAGGTGACTTACTGCTGTTATAAACTGGTTACCATCGTAATTAGAGAGAGGTGACTTACTGCCAAACTGAGCAATCGGGGGAGAAGGGCCTTGGTCAGGGAGGTGACCAAGAACTCAATGGTCACTCTGACAGAGCTCTAGAGGTCCTCTGTGGAGATGGGAGAACCTTCCAGAAGGACAACCTTCTCTGCAGCACTCCACCAATCAGGCCTTTATGGTAGAGTGGCCACTCCTCAATAAAAGGCACATGACAGCCTGCTTGGTGTTTGCCAAAAGGCAACTAAAGACTCTCTGGTCTGATGAAACCAAGATTGAACTCTTTGGCCTGAATGCCAGGCATCACATCTGGAGGAAACCTGGTACCATCCCTACTGTGAAGCATGGTGGTGGCAACATCATGCTGTGGGGACTGAGAGACTAGTCAGGATCGAAGGAAAGACGAACAGAGGACAGAGAGATCCTTGATGGCATCGGGACACGTCTCTGAATGTCCTTTGAATGGCCCAGCCAGAGCCCGGATGTGAACCCGATCGAACATCTCTGGAGAGACCTGAAAATAGCTGTGCAGTGACGCTCCCCATCCAACCTGACAGAGCTTGAGAGGATCTGTAGAGAAGAATGGGAGAAACTCCCCAAATACAGGTGTGCCAAGCTTGTAGCGTCATACCCATGAAGATGCGAGGCTGTAATCCCTGACGAAGATGATTCAACAAAGTACAGATTAAAGGGTTTATTTGTAATAAGTTTTCTAAAAACCTGTTTTTGCTTTGTCCTTATGGGGTATTGTGAGGAAAAACATATCCTGAATCAATTTTAGAACAAGGCTGTAATGTCACAACATGTTGAAAAAGTCAAGTGGTCTGAAAACTTTACGAATGTGACTGTATCTCCACAATGATCTGGTACTTCCTGTATACAGCTCCACATTGATCTGGTACTTCCTGTATATATCTCCACATTGATCTGGTACTTCCTGTATATAGCTCCACATTGATCTGGTACTTCCTGTATATAGCTCCACATTGATCTGGTACTTCCTGTATATAGCTCCACATTGATCTGGTACTGGTACTTCCTGTATATAGCTCCACATTGATCTGGTACTTCCTGTATATAGCTCCACATTGATCTGGTACTGGTACTTCCTGTATATAGCTCCACATTGATCTGGTACTTCCTGTATATAGCTCCACATTGACCTGGTACTGGTACTTCCTGTATATAGCTCCACATTGATGTGGTACTTCCTGTATATAGCTCCACATTGACCTGGTACTGGTACTTCCTGTATATAGCTCCACATTGATGTGGTATTGGTACTTCCTGTTTATAGCTCCACATTGACCTGGTACTGGTACTTCCTGTATATAGCTCCACATTGATGTGGTATTGGTACTTCCTGTTTATAGCTCCACATTGACCTGGTACTGATACTTCCTGTATATAACTCCACATTGATGTGTTATTGGTACTTCCTGTTTATAGCTCCACATTGACCTGGTACTGGTACTTCCTGTATATAACTCCACATTGATGTGGTATTGGTACTTCCTGTATATAGCTCCACATTGATGTGGTATTGGTACTTCCTGTTTATAGCTCCACATTGACCTGGTACTGATACTTCCTGTATATAGCTCCACATTGACCTGGTACTGGTACTTCCTGTATATAACTCCACATTGATGTGGTATCGGTACTTCCTGTATATAACTCCACATTGATGTGGTATTGGTACTTCCTGTTTATAGCTCCCTTCTTGTGTTCCTCTGTGTTTAAACTCTGCATCGTTGGGTTCCTTAGCATTTCATGTTAAAGTCTACACCCGTTGTATTAGGCTCATGTAACAATATACATTTTATTTTATTTATTTTATTTGTGTGAGTGTGCATGGCGTTAGTATGTCTGAGTGTGTTATTTGTGTGTGTGTTTGGGAGTGTCAGTAGACAGTATGTGTGTGTGTGTGTGTGTGTGTGGATAGAGATCTGACAGTGTATATAGCCAGTGCAGGTGTAGAAAGTGTGTGTGTGTGTGTGTGTGTGTGTGTGTGTGTGTGTGTGTGTGTGTGTGTGTGTGTGTGTGTGTGTGTGTGTGTGTGTGTGTGTGTGTGTGTGTGTGTGTGTGTCCGCGCGTGTTGTAAAGAGGGCCGGGTACCTCGGGCGAGGGAAGGTGTTCTGTCCTGGGTAACAGGGCAGATCAGAGTTGGGAGACTTGGTTGTGGCGAGGGGAGGGGGCGGGGAAGGGGAAGGGGAAGGGGGGAGGGGAGGGGAGGGGAGGGGGGAGGAGAGGGAGGGGGAGGGGAAGGGGGGGAGGGGAGGGGAGGGGGAGAGGGGAGGGGAGGGGAGGGGAGGGGAGGAGGGGAGGGGAGGGGGAGGAAGGGAGGAGAGTTAACAGAGAAGAGAAGAGTTAACAGAGAAGGGTTAACAGAGAAGAGAAGGGTTAACAGAGAAGAGAAGGGTTAACGGAGAAGAGAAGGGTTAACAGAGAAGAGAAGGGTTAACAGAGAAGGGTTAACAGAGAAGAGTTAACAGAGAAGGGTTAACAGAAAGGAGTTAACAGAGAAGAGTTAACAGAGAAGAGTTAACAGAGAAGGGTTAACAGAAAGGAGTTAACAGAGAAGAGTTAACAGAGAAGAGTTAACAGAGAAGAGTTAACAGAGAAGTGTTAACAGAGAAGAGAAGGGTTAACAGAGAAGAGTTAACAGAGAAGAGTTAACAGAGAATAGAAGAGTTAACAGAGAAGAGTTAACAGAGAAGAGGAAGAGAAGGGTTAACAGAGAAGAGTTAACAGAGAAGGGTTAACAGAGAAGAGTTAACAGAGAAGAGTTAACAGAGAAGGGTTAACAGAGAAGAGTTAACAGAGAAGAGTTAACAGAGAAGGGTTAACAGAGAAGAGTAAACAGAGAAGAGTTAACAGAGAATAGAAGAGTTAACAGAGAAGAGTTAACAGAGAAGGGTTAACAGAGAAGAGTTAACAGAGAAGGGTTAACAGAGAAGAGAAGAGTTAACAGAGAAGAGTTAACAGAGAATAGAAGAGTTAACAGAGAAGAGTTAACAGAGAAGGGTTAACAGAGAAGAGTTAACAGAGAAGGGTTAACAGAGAAGAGTTAACAGAGAAGAGAAGGGTTAACAGAGAAGGGTTAACAGAGAAGAGAAGGGTTAACAGAGAAGGGTTAACAGAGAAGAGTTAACAGAGAAGAGTTAACAGAGAAGGGTTAACAGAGAAGAGAAGGGTTAACAGAGAAGAGTTAACAGAGAAGAGTTAACAGAGAAGGGTTAACAGAGAAGAGAAGAGTTAACAGAGAAGGGTTAACAGAGAAGAGAAGAGTTAACAGAGAAGAGAAGAGTTAACAGAGAAGGGTTAACAGAGAAGAGAAGAGTTAACAGAGAAGAGAAGAGTTAACAGAGAAGAGAAGAGTTAACAGAGAAGGGTTAACATAGAAGAGAAGAGTTAACAGAGAAGGGTTAACAGAGAGGATAAGAGTTAACAGAGAAGAGAAGAGTTAACAGAGAAGGATTAACAGAGAAGAGTTAACAGAGAAGGGTTAACAGAGAAGGGTTAACAGAGAAGAGAAGAGTTAACAGAGAAGAGAAGAGTTAACAGAGAAGGGTTAACAGAGAAGAGAAGAGTTAACAGAGAAGAGAAGAGTTAACAGAGAAACCATGAGAGTGCTCCACTTAATAGCTGTGTGTGTTTGCCTGTCCGCTGGGCTCTGACTGATTGATGGTATTGTTTTAACACAGGGAGGTTTTGGAAAGCCTCACTATTGTTTCAGTTGTTGGCTCTCAAACCTTTTCTCAGAATGAAAAAAGAGGAGAGAGGAGAGGAGAGGAGGGTGAAGGGGAGGTGAGGAGAGAAGAAGAGATGAGGAGTGGAGGGGTGGAGGGGGTGGGTGAGGAGAGAAGAGGAGAGGGTGAGGAGAGGAGGGGTGGCAGGTAGGGGCGTCACCTCTCATTAACTCAGAGGGAACACCCCGTTTCCTTCCCTAATCTGATGTAACTCAGAGGGAACACACCGTTTCCTTCTCTAATCTGATGTAACTCAGAGGGAACACCGTTTCCTTCTCTAATCTGATGTAACTCAGAGGGAACACACCGTTTCCTTCTTTAATCTGATGTAACTCCGAGGGAACACACCGTTTCCTTCTCTAATCTGATGTAACTCAGAGGGAACATCGTTTCCTTCTCTAATCTGATGTAACTCAGAGGGAACACACCGTTTCCTTCTTTAATCTGATGTAACTCCGAGGGAACACACCGTTTCCTTCTCTAATCTGATGTAACTCAGAGGGAACACACCGTTTCCTTCTCTAATCTGATGTAACTCCGAGGGAACACACCGTTAACCTCTCTAATCTGATGTAACTCAGAGGGACCACACCGTTTCCTTCTCTAATCTGATGTAACTCAGAGGGAACACACCGTTTCCTTCTCTAATCTGATGTAACTCAGAGGGACCACACCGTTTCCTTCTCTAATCTGATGTAACTCAGAGGGAACACACCGTTTCCTTCTCTAATCTGATGTAACTCAGAGGGAACACACCGTTTCCTTCTCTAATCTGATGTAACTCAGAGGGAACACACCGTTTCCTTCTCTAATCTGATGTAACTCAGAGGGAACACACCGTTTCCTTCTCTAATTTGATGTAACTCAGAGGGAACACACCGTTTCCTTCTCTAATCTGATGTAACTCAGAGGGAACACACCGTTTCCTTCTCTAATCTGATGTAACTCAGAGGGACCACACCGTTTCCTTCTCTAATCTGATGTAACTCAGAGGGAACACACCGTTTCCTTCTCTAATCTGATGTAACTCCGAGGGAACACACCGTTTCCTTCTCTAATCTGATGTAACTCAGAGGGAACACACCGTTTCCTTCTCTAATCTGATGTAACTCAGAGGGAACACACCGTTTCCTTCTCTAATCTGATGTAACTCAGAGGGAACACACCGTTTCCTTCTCTAATCTGATGTAACTCAGAGGGACACACCGTTTCCTTCTCTAATCTGATGTAACTCAGAGGGAACACACCGTTTCCTTCTCTAATCTGATGTAACTCAGAGGGAACACACCGTTTCCTTCTCTAATCTGGTGTAACTCAGAGGGAACACACCGTTTCCTTCTCTAATCTGATGTAACTCAGAGGGAACAAACCGTTTCCTTCTCTAATCTGATGTAACTCAGAGGGAACACACCGTTTCCTTCTCTAATCTGATGTAACTCAGAGGGAACACACCGTTTCCTTCTCTAATCTGATGTAACTCAGAGGGAACACACCGTTTCCTTCTCTAATCTGATGTAACTCAGAGGGAACACACCGTTTCCTTCTCTAATCTGATGTAACTCAGAGGGAACACACCGTTTCCTTCTCTAATCTGATGTAACTCAGAGGGACACACCGTTTCCTTCTCTAATCTGGTGTAACTCAGAGGGAACACACCGTTTCCTTCTCTAATCTGATGTAACTCAGAGGGAACACACCGTTTCCTTCTCTAATCTGATGTAACTCAGAGGGAACACACCGTTTCCTTCTCTAATCTGGTGTAACTCAGAGGGAACACACCGTTTCCTTCTCTAATCTGATGTAACTCAGAGGGAACACACCGTTTCCTTCTCTAATCTGATGTAACTCAGAGGGAACACACCGTTTCCTTCTCTAATCTGATGTAACTCAGAGGGAACACACCGTTTCCTTCTCTAATCTGATGTAACTCAGAGGGAACACACCGTTTCCTTCTCTAATCTGATGTAACTCAGAGGGAACACACCGTTTCCTTCTCTAATCTGATGTAACTCAGAGGGACCACACCGTTTCCTTCTCTAATCTGATGTAACTCCGAGGGAACACACCGTTTCCTTCTCTAATCTGATGTAACTCAGAGGGAACACACCGTTTCCTTCTCTAATCTGATGTAACTCAGAGGGAACACACCGTTTCCTTCTCTAATCTGATGTAACTCAGAGGGAACACACCGTTTCCTTCTCTAATCTGATGTAACTCAGAGGGACACACCGTTTCCTTCTCTAATCTGGTGTAACTCAGAGGGAACACACCGTTTCCTTCTCTAATCTGATGTAACTCAGAGGGAACACACCGTTTCCTTCTCTAATCTGATGTAACTCAGAGGGAACACACCGTTTCCTTCTCTAATCTGATGTAACTCAGAGGGAACACACCGTTTCCTTCTCTAATCTGATGTAACTCAGAGGGAACACACCGTTTCCTTCTCTAATCTGATGTAACTCAGAGGGACCACACCGTTTCCTTCTCTAATCTGATGTAACTCAGAGGGAACACACCGTTTCCTTCTCTAATCTGATGTAACTCAGAGGGAACACACTGTTTCCTTCTCTAATCTGATGTAACTCAGAGGGAACACACCGTTTCCTTCTCTAATCTGATGTAACTCAGAGGGAACACACCGTTTCCTTCTCTAATCTGATGTAACTCAGAGGGAACACACCGTTTCCTTCTCTAATCTGATGTAACTCAGAGGGACCACACCGTTTCCTTCTCTAATCTGATGTAACTCAGAGGGAACACACCGTTTCCTTCTCTAATCTGATGTAACTCAGAGGGAACACACTGTTTCCTTCTCTAATCTGATGTAACTCAGAGGGAACACACCGTTTCCTTCTCTAATCTGATGTAACTCAGAGGGAACACACCGTTTCCTTCTCTAATCTGATGTAACTCAGAGGGAACACACCGTTTCCTTCTCTAATCTGATGTAACTCAGAGGGAACACACCGTTTCCTTCTCTAATCTGATGTAACTCAGAGGGACCACACCGTTTCCTTCTCTAATCTGATGTAACTCAGAGGGAACACCGTTTCCTTCTCTAATCTGATCATCACACAGAGCAGAATGTTACTTTTAAATTGTCCATAACTTTACACCTCTTCATGTAGTAACTGGGGACATGGGCTGGGACCCCTGTCTGGTGAGATGGAAGGCGTCTGTATGAATGTACACACAGTGCCAGTCTAATGTTTGGACCCATCTACTCATTCAAGGGGTTTTTCTTCATTTTTTACTATTTTCTACATTGTAGAATAATAGTGAAGACATCAAAACTATGAAATAACACATATGGAATCATGTAGTAACCAAAAAATGTGTTAAACAAATCAAAATATATTTTATATTTGAGATTCTTCAAAGTAGCCATCCTTTGCCTTGATCACAGCATATCACAGTACCACACATAAACAACAGAACCATCCAACAGAACACAGAACCACACATAAACAACAGAACCATCCAACAGAACACAGTACCACACATAAACAACAGAACTATCCAACAGAACCATCCAACAGAACACAGTACCCCACATAAACAACAGAACTATCCAACAGAACCATCCAACAGAACACAGAACCACACATAAACAACAGAACCATCCTACAGAACTATCCAACAGAACCATCCAACAGAACACAGTACCCCACATAAACAACAGAACCATCCAACAGAACACAGAACCACACATAAACAACAGAACCATCCAACAGAACACAGTACCACACATAAACAACAGAACCATCCAACAGAACCATCCAACAGAACACAGTACCCCACATAAACAACAGAACCATCCAACAGAACACAGTACCCCACATAAACAACAGAACTATCCAACAGAACCATCCAACAGAACACAGAACCACACATAAACAACAGAACCATCCTACAGAACTATCCAACAGAACCATCCAACAGAACACAGTACCCCACATAAACAAAAAAAACATCCAACAGAACACAGTACCACACATAAACAACAGAACTATCCAACAGAACCATCCAACAGAACACAGTACCCCACATAAACAACAGAACTATCCAACAGAACCATCCAACAGAACACAGTACCCCACATAAACAACAGAACCATCCAACAGAACACAGTACCCCACATAAACAACAGAACCATCCAACAGAACCATCCAACAGAACCATCCAACAGAACCATCCAACAGAACCATCCAACAGAACACAGTGCACTGCATTCTCATTCTCAGCATTATTCTTCCAAGATGTGTTCAGCTCTTGTTCTGGTCTGGATGTACATCCTTGATGACCACATAATGTCTTATATTCCACAATGCTCTGCTGGTGGTCTGGACTATCAACCATCTAGTATATGGTGGAGGTATGAGGGTCTATCAACCATCTAGTATATGGTGGAGGTATGAGGGTCTATCAACCATCTAGTATATGGTGGAGGTATGAGGGTCTATCAACCATCTAGTACATGGTGGAGGTATGAGGGTCTATCAACCATCTAGTACATGGTGGAGGTATGAGGGTCTATCAACCATCTAGTATATGGTGGAGGTATGAGGGTCTATCAACCATCTAGTACATGGTGGAGGTATGAGGGTCTATCAACCATCTAGTATATGGTGGAGGTATGAGGGTCTATCAACCATCTAGTACATGGTGGAGGTATGAGGGTCTATCAACCATCTAGTATATGGTGGAGGTATGAGGGTCTATCAACCATCTAGTATATGGTGGAGGTATGAGGGTCTATCAACCATCTAGTACATGGTGGAGGTATGAGGGTATATCTACCATCTAGTATATGGTGGAGGTATGAGGGTCTATCAACCATCTAGTATATGGTGGAGGTATGAGGGTCTATCAACCATCTAGTACATGGTGGAGGTATGAGGGTCTATCAACCATCTAGTATATGGTGGAGGTATGAGGGTCTATCAACCATCTAGTATATGGTGGAGGTATGAGGGTCTATCAACCATCTAGTATATGGTGGAGGTATGAGGGTCTATCAACCATCTAGTATATGGTGGAGGTATGAGGGTCTGGTCTATCAACCATCTAGTACATGGTGGAGGTATGAGGGTCTATCAACCATCTAGTGTATGGTGGAGGTATGAGGGTCTGGTCTATCAACCATCTAGTACATGGTGGAGGTATGAGGGTCTATCAACCATCTAGTATATGGTGGAGGTATGAGGGTCTATCAACCATCTAGTATATGGTGGAGGTATGAGGGTCTATCAACCATCTAGTACATGGTGGAGGTATGAGGGTCTATCAACCATCTAGTACATGGCGGAGGTATGAGGGTCTATCAACCATCTAGTACATGGTGGAGGTATGAGGGTCTATCAACCATCTAGTACATGGTGGAGGTATGAGGGTCTATCAACCATCTAGTACATGGCGGAGGTATGAGGGTCTATCAACCATCTAGTATATGGTGGAGGTATGAGGGTCTATCAACCATCTAGTATATGGTGGAGGTATGAGGGTCTATCAACCATCTAGTATATGGTGGAGGTATGAGGGTCTGGTCTATCAACCATCTAGTACATGGTGGAGGTATGAGGGTCTATCAACCATCTAGTGTATGGTGGAGGTATGAGGGTCTATCAACCATCTAGTACATGGTGGAGGTATGAGGGTCTATCAACCATCTAGTATATGGTGGAGGTATGAGGATCTATCAACCATCTAGTATATGGTGGAGGTATGAGGGTCTATCAACCATCTAGTATATGGTGGAGGTATGAGGGTCTATCAACCATCTAGTATATGGTGGAGGTATGAGGGTCTATCAACCATCTAGTACATGGTGGAGGTATGAGGGTCTATCAACCATCTAGTATATGGTGGAGGTATGAGGGTCTATCAACCATCTAGTATATGGTGGAGGTATGAGGGTCTATCAACCATCTAGTACATGGTGGAGGTATGAGGGTCTGGTCTATCAACCATCTAGTACATGGTGGAGGTATGAGGATCTATCAACCATCTAGTATATGGTGGAGGTATGAGGGTCTATCAACCATCTAGTATATGGTGGAGGTATGAGGGTCTATCAACCATCTAGTACATGGTGGAGGTATGAGGGTCTATCAACCATCTAGTATATGGTGGAGGTATGAGGGTCTATCTACCATCTAGTACATGGTGGAGGTATGAGGGTCTATCAACCATCTAGTATATGGTGGAGGTATGAGGGTCTATCAACCATCTAGTATATGGTGGAGGTATGAGGGTCTATTAACCATCTAGTATATGGTGGAGGTATGAGGGTCTATCAACCATCTAGTATATGGAGGAGGTATGAGGGTCTATCAACCATCTAGTATATGGTGGAGGTATGAGGGTCTATCAACCATCTAGTATATGGAGGAGGTATGAGGGTCTGGTCTATCAACCATCTAGTATATGGTGGAGGTATGAGGGTCTATCAACCATCTAGTACATGGTGGAGGTATGAGGGTCTATTAACCATCTAGTATATGGTGGAGGTATGAGGGTCTATTAACCATCTAGTATATGGTGGAGGTATGAGGGTCTATCAACCATCTAGTATATGGTGGAGGTATGAGGGTCTATCAACCATCTAGTATATAGTGGAGGTATGAGGGTCTGGTCTATCAACCATCTAGTACATGGTGGAGGTATGAGGGTCTATCAACCATCTAGTATATGGTGGAGGTATGAGGGTCTATCAACCATCTAGTATATGGTGGAGGTATGAGGGTCTATCAACCATCTAGTATATGGTGGAGGTATGAGGGTCTATCAACCATCTAGTATATGGTGGAGGTATGAGGGTCTATCAACCATCTAGTATATGGTGGAGGTATGAGGGTCTATCAACCATCTAGTATATGGTGGAGGTATGAGGGTCTATCAACCATCTAGTATATGGTGGAGGTATGAGGGTCTATCAACCATCTAGTATATGGTGGAGGTATGAGGATCTATCAACCATCTAGTACATGGTGGAGGTATGAGGGTCTATTAACCATCTAGTATATGGTGGAGGTATGAGGGTCTATCAACCATCTAGTATATGGTGGAGGTATGAGGGTCTATCAACCATCTAGTATATGGTGGAGGTATGAGGGTCTATCAACCATCTAGTATATGGTGGAGGTATGAGGGTCTATCAACCATCTAGTATATGGTGGAGGTATGAGGGTCTATCAACCATCTAGTATATGGTGGAGGTATGAGGGTCTATCAACCATCTAGTACATGGTGGAGGTATGAGGGTCTATTAACCATCTAGTACATGGTGGAGGTATGAGGGTCTATTAACCATCTAGTATATGGTGGAGGTATGAGGGTCTATCAACCATCTAGTATATGGTGGAGGTATGAGGGTCTATCAACCATCTAGTACATGGTGGAGGTATGAGGGTCTATCAACCATCTAGTACATGGTGGAGGTATGAGGGTCTATCAACCATCTAGTATATGGTGGAGGTATGAGGGTCTATCAACCATCTAGTACATGGTGGAGGTATGAGGGTCTATCAACCATCTAGTATATGGTGGAGGTATGAGGGTCTATCAACCATCTAGTATATGGTGGAGGTATGAGGGTCTATCAACCATCTAGTATATGGTGGAGGTATGAGGGTATATCAACCATCTAGTATATGGTGGAGGTATGAGGGTCTATCAACCATCTAGTATATGGTGGAGGTATGAGGGTCTATCAACCATCTAGTATATGGTGGAGGTATGAGGGTCTATCAACCATCTAGTACATGGTGGAGGTATGAGGGTCTATCAACCATCTAGTACATGGTGGAGGTATGAGGGTCCATCAACCATCTAGTATATGGTGGAGGTATGAGGGTCTATCAACCATCTAGTATATGGTGGAGGTATGAGGGTCTATCAACCATCTAGTACATGGTGGAGGTATGAGGGTCTATCAACCATCTAGTACATGGTGGAGGTATCAGGGTCTATCAACCATCTAGTATATGGTGGAGGTATGAGGGTCTATCAACCATCTAGTATATGGTGGAGGTATGAGGGTCTATCAACCATCTAGTATATGGTGGAGGTATGAGGGTCTATCAACCATCTAGTACATGGTGGAGGTATGAGGGTCTATCAACCATCTAGTATATGGTGGAGGTATGAGGGTCTATCAACCATCTAGTATATGGTGGAGGTATGAGGGTCCATCAACCATCTAGTACATGGTGGAGGTATGAGGGTCTATCAACCATCTAGTACATGGTGGAGGTATGAGGGTCTATCAACCATCTAGTATATGGTGGAGGTATGAGGGTCTATCAACCATCTAGTATATGGTGGAGGTATGAGGGTCTATCAACCATCTAGTATATGGTGGAGGTATGAGGGTCTATCAACCATCTAGTATATGGTGGAGGTATGAGGGTCTATCAACCATCTAGTATATGGTGGAGGTATGAGGGTCTATCAACCATCTAGTACATGGTGGAGGTATGAGGGTCTATCAACCATCTAGTATATGGTGGAGGTATGAGGGTCTATCAACCATCTAGTATATGGTGGAGGTATGAGGGTCTATCAACCATCTAGTATATGGTGGAGGTATGAGGGTCTATCAACCATCTAGTATATGGTGGAGGTATGAGGGTCTATCAACCATCTAGTATATGGTGGAGATATGAGGGTCTGGTCTATCAACCATCTAGTATATGGTGGAGGTATGATGGTCTATCAACCATCTAGTACATGGTGGAGGTATGAGGGTCTATCAACCATCTAGTACATGGTGGAGGTATGAGGGTCTATCAACCATCTAGTATATGGTGGAGGTATGAGGGTCTATCAACCATCTAGTATATGGTGGAGGTATGAGGGTCTGGTCTATCAACCATCTAGTACATGGTGGAGGTATGAGGGTCTATCAACCATCTAGTACATGGTGGAGGTATGAGGGTCCATCAACCATCTAGTATATGGTGGAGGTATGAGGGTCTATCAACCATCTAGTATATGGTGGAGGTATGAGGGTCTGGTCTATCAACCATCTAGTATATGGTGGAGGTATGAGGGTCTATCAACCATCTAGTATATGGTGGAGGTATGAGGGTCTATCAACCATCTAGTACATGGTGGAGGTATGAGGGTCTATCAACCATCTAGTATATGGTGGAGGTATGAGGGTCTATCAACCATCTAGTATATGGTGGAGGTATGAGGGTCTATCAGCCATCTAGTACATGGTGGAGGTATGAGGGTCTATCAACCATCTAGTATATGGTGGAGGTATGAGGGTCTGGTCTATCAGCCATCTAGTATATGGTGGAGGTATGAGGGTCTATCAACCATCTAGTATATGGTGGAGGTATGAGGGTCTATCAACCATCTAGTACATGGTGGAGGTATGAGGGTCTATCAACCATCTAGTATATGGTGGAGGTATGAGGGTCTATCAACCATCTAGTATATGGTGGAGGTATGAGGGTCTGGTCTTTCAACCATCTAGTACATGGTGGAGGTATGAGGGTCTATCAACCATCTAGTACATGGTGGAGGTATGAGGGTCCATCAACCATCTAGTATATGGTGGAGGTATGAGGGTCTGGTCTATCAACCATCTAGTACATGGTGGAGGTATGAGGGTCCATCAACCATCTAGTATATGGTGGAGGTATGAGGGTCTATCAACCATCTAGTATATGGTGGAGGTATGAGGGTCTATCAACCATCTAGTATATGGTGGAGGTATGAGGGTCTGGTCTATCAACCATCTAGTACATGGTGGAGGTATGAGGGTCCATCAACCATCTAGTATATGGTGGAGGTATGAGGGTCTGGTCTATCAACCATCTAGTACATGGTGGAGGTATGAGGGTCCATCAACCATCTAGTACATGGTGGAGGTATGAGGGTCTATCAACCATCTAGTACATGGTGGAGGTATGAGGGTCTATCAACCATCTAGTATATGGTGGAGGTATGAGGGTCTATCAACCATCTAGTATATGGTGGAGGTATGAGGGTCTATCAACCATCTAGTATATGGTGGAGGTATGAGGGTCTATCAACCATCTAGTATATGGTGGAGGTATGAGGGTCTATCAACCATCTAGTATATGGTGGAGGTATGAGGGTCTATCAACCATCTAGTACATGGTGGAGGTATGAGGGTCTATCAACCATCTAGTATATGGTGGAGGTATGAGGGTCTATCAACCATCTAGTATATGGTGGAGGTATGAGGGTCTATCAACCATCTAGTATATGGTGGAGGTATGAGGGTCTATCAACCATCTAGTATATGGTGGAGGTATGAGGGTCTATCAACCATCTAGTATATGGTGGAGATATGAGGGTCTGGTCTATCAACCATCTAGTATATGGTGGAGGTATGATGGTCTATCAACCATCTAGTACATGGTGGAGGTATGAGGGTCTATCAACCATCTAGTACATGGTGGAGGTATGAGGGTCTATCAACCATCTAGTATATGGTGGAGGTATGAGGGTCTATCAACCATCTAGTATATGGTGGAGGTATGAGGGTCTGGTCTATCAACCATCTAGTACATGGTGGAGGTATGAGGGTCTATCAACCATCTAGTACATGGTGGAGGTATGAGGGTCCATCAACCATCTAGTATATGGTGGAGGTATGAGGGTCTATCAACCATCTAGTATATGGTGGAGGTATGAGGGTCTGGTCTATCAACCATCTAGTATATGGTGGAGGTATGAGGGTCTATCAACCATCTAGTATATGGTGGAGGTATGAGGGTCTATCAACCATCTAGTACATGGTGGAGGTATGAGGGTCTATCAACCATCTAGTATATGGTGGAGGTATGAGGGTCTATCAACCATCTAGTATATGGTGGAGGTATGAGGGTCTATCAGCCATCTAGTACATGGTGGAGGTATGAGGGTCTATCAACCATCTAGTATATGGTGGAGGTATGAGGGTCTGGTCTATCAGCCATCTAGTATATGGTGGAGGTATGAGGGTCTATCAACCATCTAGTATATGGTGGAGGTATGAGGGTCTATCAACCATCTAGTACATGGTGGAGGTATGAGGGTCTATCAACCATCTAGTATATGGTGGAGGTATGAGGGTCTATCAACCATCTAGTATATGGTGGAGGTATGAGGGTCTGGTCTATCAACCATCTAGTACATGGTGGAGGTATGAGGGTCTATCAACCATCTAGTACATGGTGGAGGTATGAGGGTCCATCAACCATCTAGTATATGGTGGAGGTATGAGGGTCTGGTCTATCAACCATCTAGTACATGGTGGAGGTATGAGGGTCCATCAACCATCTAGTATATGGTGGAGGTATGAGGGTCTATCAACCATCTAGTATATGGTGGAGGTATGAGGGTCTATCAACCATCTAGTATATGGTGGAGGTATGAGGGTCTGGTCTATCAACCATCTAGTACATGGTGGAGGTATGAGGGTCCATCAACCATCTAGTATATGGTGGAGGTATGAGGGTCTGGTCTATCAACCATCTAGTACATGGTGGAGGTATGAGGGTCCATCAACCATCTAGTATATGGTGGAGGTATGAGGGTCTATCAACCATCTAGTATATGGTGGAGGTATGAGGGTCTATCAACCATCTAGTACATGGTGGAGGTATGAGGGTCTATCAACCATCTAGTACATGGTGGAGGTATGAGGGTCTATCAACCATCTAGTATATGGTGGAGGTATGAGGGTCTATCAACCATCTAGTATATGGTGGAGGTATGAGGGTCTATCAACCATCTAGTACATGGTGGAGGTATGAGGGTCTATCAACCATCTAGTATATGGTGGAGGTATGAGGGTCTATCAACCATCTAGTATATGGTGGAGGTATGAGGGTCTGGTCTATCAACCATCTAGTACATGGTGGAGGTATGAGGGTCTATCAACCATCTAGTACATGGTGGAGGTATGAGGGTCCATCAACCATCTAGTATATGGTGGAGGTATGAGGGTCTGGTCTATCAACCATCTAGTACATGGTGGAGGTATGAGGGTCCATCAACCATCTAGTATATGGTGGAGGTATGAGGGTCTATCAACCATCTAGTATATGGTGGAGGTATGAGGGTCTATCAACCATCTAGTATATGGTGGAGGTATGAGGGTCTGGTCTATCAACCATCTAGTACATGGTGGAGGTATGAGGGTCCATCAACCATCTAGTATATGGTGGAGGTATGAGGGTCTGGTCTATCAACCATCTAGTACATGGTGGAGGTATGAGGGTCCATCAACCATCTAGTATATGGTGGAGGTATGAGGGTCTATCAACCATCTAGTATATGGTGGAGGTATGAGGGTCTATCAACCATCTAGTACATGGTGGAGGTATGAGGGTCTATCAACCATCTAGTACATGGTGGAGGTATGAGGGTCTATCAACCATCTAGTATATGGTGGAGGTATGAGGGTCTATCAACCATCTAGTATATGGTGGAGGTATGAGGGTCTATCAACCATCTAGTATATGGTGGAGGTATGAGGGTCTATCAACCATCTAGTACATGGTGGAGGTATGAGGGTCTATCAACCATCTAGTATATGGTGGAGGTATGAGGGTCTATCAACCATCTAGTATATGGTGGAGGTATGAGGGTCCATCAACCATCTAGTACATGGTGGAGGTATGAGGGTCTATCAACCATCTAGTACATGGTGGAGGTATGAGGGTCTATCAACCATCTAGTATATGGTGGAGGTATGAGGGTCTATCAACCATCTAGTATATGGTGGAGGTATGAGGGTCTATCAACCATCTAGTATATGGTGGAGGTATGAGGGTCTATCAACCATCTAGTATATGGTGGAGGTATGAGGGTCTATCAACCATCTAGTATATGGTGGAGGTATGAGGGTCTATCAACCATCTAGTACATGGTGGAGGTATGAGGGTCTATCAACCATCTAGTATATGGTGGAGGTATGAGGGTCTATCAACCATCTAGTATATGGTGGAGGTATGAGGGTCTATCAACCATCTAGTATATGGTGGAGGTATGAGGGTCTATCAACCATCTAGTATATGGTGGAGGTATGAGGGTCTGGTCTATCAACCATCTAGTATATGGTGGAGGTATGAGGGTCTATCAACCATCTAGTACATGGTGGAGGTATGAGGGTCTATCAACCATCTAGTACATGGTGGAGGTATGAGGGTCTATCAACCATCTAGTATATGGTGGAGGTATGAGGGTCTATCAACCATCTAGTATATGGTGGAGGTATGAGGGTCTGGTCTATCAACCATCTAGTACATGGTGGAGGTATGAGGGTCTATCAACCATCTAGTACATGGTGGAGGTATGAGGGTCCATCAACCATCTAGTATATGGTGGAGGTATGAGGGTCTATCAACCATCTAGTATATGGTGGAGGTATGAGGGTCTGGTCTATCAACCATCTAGTATATGGTGGAGGTATGAGGGTCTATCAACCATCTAGTATATGGTGGAGGTATGAGGGTCTATCAACCATCTAGTACATGGTGGAGGTATGAGGGTCTATCAACCATCTAGTATATGGTGGAGGTATGAGGGTCTATCAACCATCTAGTATATGGTGGAGGTATGAGGGTCTATCAACCATCTAGTATATGGTGGAGGTATGAGGGTCTATCAACCATCTAGTATATGGTGGAGGTATGAGGGTCTATCAACCATCTAGTATATGGTGGAGGTATGAGGGTCTATCAACCATCTAGTACATGGTGGAGGTATGAGGGTCTATCAACCATCTAGTATATGGTGGAGGTATGAGGGTCTGGTCTATCAACCATCTAGTATATGGTGGAGGTATGAGGGTCTATCAACCATCTAGTATATGGTGGAGGTATGAGGGTCTATCAACCATCTAGTACATGGTGGAGGTATGAGGGTCTATCAACCATCTAGTATATGGTGGAGGTATGAGGGTCTATCAACCATCTAGTATATGGTGGAGGTATGAGGGTCTGGTCTATCAACCATCTAGTACATGGTGGAGGTATGAGGGTCTATCAACCATCTAGTACATGGTGGAGGTATGAGGGTCCATCAACCATCTAGTATATGGTGGAGGTATGAGGGTCTGGTCTATCAACCATCTAGTACATGGTGGAGGTATGAGGGTCTATCAACCATCTAGTATATGGTGGAGGTATGAGGGTCTATCAACCATCTAGTATATGGTGGAGGTATGAGGGTCTATCAACCATCTAGTACATGGTGGAGGTATGAGGGTCCATCAACCATCTAGTATATGGTGGAGGTATGAGGGTCTGGTCTATCAACCATCTAGTACATGGTGGAGGTATGAGGGTCTATCAACCATCTAGTATATGGTGGAGGTATGAGGGTCTGGTCTATCAACCATCTAGTATATGGTGGAGGTATGAGGGTCTATCAACCATCTAGTATATGGTGGAGGTATGAGGGTCTATCAACCATCTAGTACATGGTGGAGGTATGAGGGTCTATCAACCATCTAGTATATGGTGGAGGTATGAGGGTCTATCAACCATCTAGTACATGGTGGAGGTATGAGGGTCTATCAACCATCTAGTACATGGTGGAGGTATGAGGGTCTATCAACCATCTAGTATATGGTGGAGGTATGAGGGTCTATCAACCATCTAGTATATGGTGGAGGTATGAGGGTCTATCAACCATCTAGTATATGGTGGAGGTATGAGGGGTCTATCAACCATCTAGTACATGGTGGAGGTATGAGGGTCTATCAACCATCTAGTACATGGTGGAGGTATGAGGGTCTATCAACCATCTAGTATATGGTGGAGGTATGAGGGTCTATCAACCATCTAGTACATGGTGGAGGTATGAGGGTCTATCAACCATCTAGTATATGGTGGAGGTATGAGGGTCCATCAACCATCTAGTATATGGTGGAGGTATGAGGGTCTGGTCTATCAACCATCTAGTATATGGTGGAGGTATGAGGGTCTATCAACCATCTAGTATATGGTGGAGGTATGAGGGTCTGGTCTATCAACCATCTAGTACATGGTGGAGGTATGAGGGTCTATCAACCATCTAGTACATGGTGGAGGTATGAGGGTCCATCAACCATCTAGTATATGGTGGAGGTATGAGGGTCTGGTCTATCAACCATCTAGTACATGGTGGAGGTATGAGGGTCTATCAACCATCTAGTACATGGTGGAGGTATGAGGGTCTATCAACCATCTAGTACATGGTGGAGGTATGAGGGTCCATCAACCATCTAGTATATGGTGGAGGTATGAGGGTCTGGGCTATCAACCATCTAGTATATGGTGGATGTATGAGGATCTATCAACCATCTAGTATATGGTGGAGGTATGAGGGTCTATCAACCATCTAGTATATGGTGGAGGTATGAGGGTCTATCAACCATCTAGTATATGGTGGAGGTATGAGGGGTCTGTGACTTCATCCCAAATGGTTCCCTATTCCCTTTACTGTAGTGGACTACTTTAGACCAGGACCCATAGACCATACACCCGTAGGGCCCTGGTTGTAAGTAGTAAGTAGGTAAAAGCGTGTTGTTTGAGACACAGCCTCCAGACCCACCGGGCTGGTCCCTGGAGAACACTGGGTGTTGTTCTAGTGGTCCGGTCCTGATTGATGTGTTAACTGGGAATGTTCTATATGCTGTTATTTTTCTGACTTGGCGTCCTCGTCAACTATCTCCCCCTCTCCCCCTCTCCCCCTCTCCCCCTCTCCCCTCTCTCCCTCTCTCTCTCTCTCTCTCTCTCTCTGTCTCTCTCTCTCTCTCTCTCTCTCTCTCTCTCTCTCTCTCTCTCTCTCTCTCTCCCTCCATCCCTCTATCTGTGAAACCCGACAGAGCTGTGGTGGTGAATATTCTCCTAGTGGTCTGTTGTTTACTCACCCACTCAGATAGCTGGTTAATTGACACATTATGTGGGATATAAAACAATGTGTTCGGGGAGCGGAGCCATTTGTCATTGGTTCTTCAGAGAGAAAGCATTATCTGACATTAGTCTGTCTGTCTAACCAGCAACAATAGCAGCGTGGGAGTTTGTGGTTCATGAAAAGATCAGAAAGGCCTGCAAATTGAATATACTCACAATATTTCTTCCAAGTTTGTCGTGTAAGGAAGGGGGTTTCCTGTTAGGGATGTCTGATAAAGAAAATCTGTTGAATATCTCTGCATTTCTCTGCAATCTATTCCCTATATATATATATTTTTTTTTTGGACCAGAACCCTGGGGCCCTTAACAGGAAGTATGTTGTCAGGACCAACACTCTATGTTGATTAACAGGAAGTGTGTTGTCAGGACCAACACTCTATGTTGATTAACAGGAAGTATGTTGTCTGGACCAACACTCTACGTTGATTAACAGGAAGTGTGCTGTCAGGACCAACACTCTATGTTGATTAACAGGAAGTATGTTGTCTGGACCAACACTCTATGTTGATTATCAGGAAGTGTGCTGTCAGGACCAACACTCTATGTTGATTAACAGGTAGTGTGCTGTCAGGACCAACACTCTATGTTGATTAACAGGAAGTGTGCCGACAGGACCAACACTCTATGTTGATTAACAGGAAGTGTGTTGTCAGGACCAACACTCTATGTTGATTAACAGGAAGTGTGCTGTCAGGACCAACACTCTATGTTGATTAACAGGAAGTGTGCTGTCAGGACCAACACTCTATGTTGATTAACAGGAAGTGTGCTGTCAGGACCAACACTCTATGTTGATTAACAGGAAGTGTGCTGTCAGGACCAACACTCTATGTTGATTAACAGGAAGTGTGCTGTCAGGACCAACACTCTATGTTGATTAACAGGAAGTGTGCTGTCAGGACCAACACTCTATGTTGATTAACAGGAAGTGTGCTGTCAGGACCAACACTCTATGTTGATTAACAGGAAGTGTGCCATCAGGACCAACACTCTATTTTGATTAACAGGAAGTGTGCTGTCAGGACCAACACTCTATGTTGATTAACAGGAAGTGTGTTGTCAGGACCAACACTCTATGTTGATTAACAGGAAGTGTGCTGTCAGGACCAACACTCTATGTTGATTAACAGGAAGTTTGTTGTCAGGACCAACACTCTATGTTGATTAACAGGAAGTGTGCTGTCAGGACCAACACTCTATGTTGATTAACAGGAAGTGTGCTGTCAGGACCAACACTCTATGTTGATTAACAGGAAGTGTGCTGTCAGGACCAACACTCTATGTTGATTAACAGGAAGTGTGCTGTCAGGACCAACACTCTATGTTGATTAACAGGAAGTGTGTTGTCAGGACCAACACTCTATGTTGATTAACAGGAAGTGTGCTGTCAGGACCAACACTCTATGTTGATTAACAGGAAGTGTGCTGTCAGGACCAACACTCTATGTTGATTAACAGGAAGTGTGCTGTCAGGACCAACACTCTATGTTGATTAACAGGAAGTGTGCTGTCAGGACCAACACTCTATGTTGATTAACAGGAAGTGTGTTGTCAGGACCAACACTCTATGTTGATTAACAGGAAGTGTGTTGTCAGGACCAACACTCTATGTTGATTAACAGGAAGTGTGCTGTCAGGACCAACACTCTATGTTGATTAACAGGAAGTGTGCTGTCAGGACCAACACTCTATGTTGATTAACAGGAAGTGTGTTGTCAGGACCAACACTCTACGTTGATTAACAGGAAGTGTGTTGTCAGGACCAACACTCTATGTTGATTAACAGGAAGTGTGCTGTCAGGACCAACACTCTACGTTGATTAACAGGAAGTGTGCTGTCAGGACCAACACTCTATGTTGATTAACAGGAAGTGTGCTGTCAGGACCAACACTCTATGTTGATTAACAGGAAGTGTGCTGTCAGGACCAATCAAACCACCCAGAATACATTTCTGTTCTGAATTGTTTTACATCTTCCCCAAAGCTGTAGCTCTAAAGACTCATTGGTTGTAATTCTTGGCTTGTTTGAGGTGCTACAGTTGACGTATTAGAGGGTCTGTTCAGTTAAACAACAGGAAATCGAGGAGGAGAGGAGGGGTTTACTAAATAGGGAATATGGTGCCAATCAGGACAGAGACCAGGAGGAGAGGAGGGGTTCACTAAATAGGGAATATGGAGCCAATCAGGACAGAGACGAGGAGGAGAGGAGGGGTTCACTAAATAGGGAATATGGTGCCAATCAGGACACAGACGAGGTTGAAGAATCATGAAACAACACAATATTCCAGGCTCTGACTTCGGGACTTGTTCCTCTGCGGCCACAAAGTCCCCTGATGGTTGTTGTCTCTCTTTAGTTCCTTTAATATTTGGCAAGATGCAACAGCTCTGTTTTCAGCTGTTCTGGGCCCCATGTTGTGTGTGTGTGTGTGTGTGTGTGTGTGTGTGTGTGTGTGTGTGTGTGTGTGTGTGTGTGTGTGTGTGTGTGTGTGTGTGTGTGTGTGTGTGTGTGTGTGTGTGTGTGTGTGTGTGTGTGTGTGTCTCTGTTACCAGCCGTTCTGGGCCCCATGGTGTGTGTGTGAGTGTGTGTATGTGTGTGTCTCTGTTTTCAACCGTTCTGGGCCCCATCCCAGCCGTGCCTCGTTAAACACAATACTAACAGGGAGAGACAAAACAAACAAAGCCTTGACACGATGTGGACACGATTAGCCAGCATGGTGAGAACACGATTAGCCAGGCACGGTGTGGATATGATTGGTCTGGACACGATTAGCCTAGCTTCTCTGTCAGCCAAGAGGTGTTTACAGCCTACTGGACTATAGCTATTCTGTCAGCCAAGAGGTGTTTACAGCCTACTGGACTATAGCTTCTCTGTCAGCCAAGAGGTGTTTACAGCCTACTGGACTATAGCATCTCTGTCAGCCAAGAGGCGTTAACAGCCTACTGGACTATAGCTTCTCTGTCAGCCAAGAGGTGTTAACAGCCTACTGATGTGGGTATGTTGACTGAACGTTGCCCACAGTTCAAAGTATTTTAATCTGAGGTAAATGATCAACATAATTCAGAGATAACTTTTAATCTGAATTTTAAAAAATCCCTCGATCTCCATTCAGACACCCCGGTGTCATGGCAACCGTGTTATGTCTGGTACAGTAGGCTGAGTTCGAGGAATCACTATGTTTCACAATGTACAACTAAGTCTGTGGCGTAGAGAAGGGTGTGTGTGTGTGTGTGTGTGTGTGTGTGTGTGTGTGTGTGTGTGTGTGTGTGTGTGTGTGTGTGTGTGTGTGTGTGTGTGTGTGTGTGTGTGTGTGTGTGTGTGTGTGTGTGTGTGTGTGTGTGTGTGTATAATCTCCATTGTTTCTCCCCTGTCCCGCCCATCCACTCCAGACTGTGGGGTTGAATCGTAATCCACCTCTTATCCACCTGGCTCAAATCACAGAGCCTCTCTTTCAGCAACCTCCTACCCTACCCACCTAGCAGCACGAACACACACACACACACACACACACACACACACACACACACACACACACACACACACACACACACACACACACACACACACACACACACACACACACACACACACACACACACACACACACACACACACACACACACACACACATATACACACACACACACACACACACACACACACACACACACACACACCCGTACAGAGTTGAGTTGGATTAGTAGTAGAAACGTATCTGGTCTCGTTGTTTAGAGATATCTGGTGAGACAGGATCATGGTGGTGAGACAGGATCATGATGGTGAGACAGGATCATGGTGGTGAGACAGGATCATGATGGTGAGACAGGATCATGGTGGTGAGACAGGATCATGATGGTGAGACAGGATCATGATAGTGAGACAGGATCATGGTGGTGAGACAGGATCATGATGGTGAGACAGGATCATGGTGGTGAGACAGGATCATGATGGTGAGACAGGATCATGGTGGTGAGACAGGATCATGATGGTGAGACAGGATCATGGTGGTGAGACAGGATCACTGTGTTGATACTGACTGGGTCATGATGGTGAGACAGGATCACTGTGTTGATACTGACTGGGTCATGATGGTGAGACAGGATCACTGTGTTGATACTGACTGGGTCATGGTGGTGAGACAGGATCACTGTGTTGATACTGACTGGGTCATGGTGGTGAGATAGGATCACTGTGTTGATACTGACTGGGTCATGATGGTGAGACAGGATCACTGTGTTGATACTGACTGGGTCTCGGTGGTGAGACAGGATCACTGTGTTGATACTGACTGGGTCTTGGTGGGGAGACAGGATCACTGTGTTGATACTGACTGGGTCTCGGTGGTGAGACAGGATCACTGTGTTGATACTGACTGGGTCTCGGTGGTGAGACAGGATCACTGTGTTGATACTGACTGGGTCTTGGTGGTGAGACAGGATCACTGTGTTGATACTGACTGGGTCTTGGTGGTGAGACAGGATCACTGTGTTGAGGATGAGGAGGACATCTGAGCTAGTCTCTCTGTGATGAGGAGGAGAGGGACATCTCAGCTAGTCTCTCTGTGATGAGGAGGAGTGGGACATCTCAGCTAGTCTCTTTGTGATGAGGAGGAAGGGGACATCTCAGCTAGTCTCTCTGTGATGAGGAGGAGGAGGACATCTCAGCTAGTCTCTCTGTGATGAGGAGGAGGAGGACATCTCAGCTAGTCTCTCTGTGATGAGGAGGAGAGGGACATCTCAGCTAGTCTCTCTGTGATGAGGAGGAGGGGGACATCTCAGCTAGTCTCTCTGTGATGAGGAGGAGGAGGACATCTCAGCTAGTCTCTCTGTGATGAGGAGGAGAGGGACATCTCAGCTAGTCTCTCTGTGATGAGGAGGAGGGGGACATCTCAGCTAGTCTCTCTGTGATGAGGAGGAGGAGGACATCTCAGCTAGTCTCTCTGTGATGAGGAGGAGGAGGACATCTCAGCTAGTCTCTCTGTGATGAGGAGGAGGGGGACATCTCAGCTAGTCTCTCTGTGATGAGGAGGAGGAGGACATCTCAGCTAGTCTCTCTGTGATGAGGAGGAGAGGGACATCTCAGCTAGTCTCTCTGTGATGAGGAGGAGGGGGACATCTCAGCTAGTCTCTCTGTGATGAGGAGGAGGAGGACATCTCAGCTAGTCTCTCTGTGATGAGGAGGAGGACATCTCAGCTAGTCTCTCTGTGATGAGGAGGACATCTCAGCTAGTCTCTCTGTGATGAGGAGGAGGAGGACATCTCAACTAGTCTCTCTGTGATGAGGAGGAGGACATCTCAGCTAGTCTCTCTGTGATGAGGACATCTCAGCTAGTCTCTCTGTGATGAGGAGGAGGAGGACATCTCAGCTAGTCTCTCTGTGAGGAGGACATCTCAGCTAGTCTCTCTGTGATGAGGAGGAGGAGGACATCTCAGCTAGTCTCTCTGTGATGAGGAGGAGGGGGACATCTCAGCTAGTCTCTCTGTGATGAGGAGGAGGAGGACATCTCAGCTAGTCTCTCTGTGATGAGGAGGAGGAGGACATCTCAGCTAGTCTCTTTGTGATGAGGAGGAGGAGGACATCTCAGCTAGTCTCTCTGTGATGAGGAGGAGGAGGAGGAGGACATCTCAGCTAGTCTCTCTGTGATGAGGAGGAGGAGGACATCTCAGCTAGTCTCTCTGTGATGAGGAGGGGGAGGACATCTCAGCTAGTCTCTCTGTGATGAGGAGGAGGAGGACATCTCAACTAGTCTCTCTGTGATGAGGAGGAGGAGGATGACATCTGAGACACAATACTAAGTTTCACCAAGTGTTTTTCAGCTGAAATATGCTCAGGCAATGAGCATGAAATGCAAAAAGCACCGACCTGCCCCTAATGATCCAAACACGGGATTTTCCTTCTCATAGTTCTGCTTCTACATGGCAATTAACGCATCAGCACTGTCCCCACTGTAACAACAGACTGACAGAGAACTGGCCCCAGTCTGATACACACACACACACACACTCACACACACACACACACACACACACACACACACACACACACACACACACACACACACACACACACACACACACACACACACACACACACACACACACACACACACACACACACACACACACACACACACACACACACACACACACACACACACACACACACACACACACACACAGAACACAGAACAGACTAGCATGTGGGAGGACGGAGAGACACCACAACTAGCAGTTCCAGTTACATCTGTTGTTCTCTCAGGACTGAGGAGCGTTCAGCTGTTTACAAGAAATAAACACATTTGGTCAGAGGCCTCATTATCACCGAGACAAGGCCTGCATTATCACCGAGACAGGGCCTGCATTATCACTGAGACAGGGCCTGCATTATCACCGAGACAGGGCCTGCATTATCACCGAGACAGGGCTGCATTATCACCGAGACAGGGCCTGCATTATCACTGAGACAGGGCCTGCATTATCACTGAGACAGGGCCTGCATTATCACCGAGACAGGGCCTGCATTATCACTGAGACAGGGCCTGCATTATCACTGAGACAGGGCCTGCATTATCACCGAGACAGGTCTGCATTATCACCGAGACAGGTCAGCATTATCACTGAGACAGGGCCTGCATTATCACCGAGACAGGTCTGCATTATCACTGAGACAGGGCTGCATTATCACTGAGACAGGGCATGCATTATCACCGAGACAGGTCTGCATTATCACTGAGACAGGGCTGCATTATCACTGAGACATGTCTGCATTATCACTGAGACAGGGCCTGCATGATCACTGAGACAGGGCCTGCATTATCACTGATACAGGCCTGCATGATCACTGAGACAGGGCCTGCATTATCACTGAGACAGGGCCTGCATTATCACTGAGACAGGGTCTGCATTATCACCGAGACAGGTCTGCATTATCACCGAGACAGGTCAGCATTATCACTGAGACAAGGCCTGAATTATCACTGATACAGGCCTGCATGATCACTGAGACAGGGCCTGCATTATCACTGAGACAGGGCCTGCATTATCAGTGAGACAGAGCCTGCATTATCACTGAGACAGAGCCTGCATTATCACTGAGACAGGGCCTGCATCCCAAACACATCCCCTATGAACCCTGGTCCAAACACATCCCCTATGAACCCTGGTCCAAACACATCCCCTATGAACCCTGGTCCAAACACATCCCCTATGAACCCTGGTCCAAACACATCCTCTATGAACCCTGGTCCAAACACATCCCCTATGAACCCTGGTCCAAACACATCCCCTATGAACCCTGGTCCAAACACATCCCCTTTGAACCCTGGTCCAAACACATCCCCTATGGACCCTGGTCCAAACACATCCCCTATGAACCCTGGTCCAAACACATCCCCTATGAACCCTGGTCCAAACACATCCCCTTTGAACCCTGGTCCAAACACATCCCCTATGAACCCTGGTCCAAACACATCCCCTACGAACCCTGGTCCAAACACATCCCCTATGAACCCTGGTCCAAACACATCCCCTATGAACCCTGGTCCAAACACATCCCCTATGAACCCTGGTCCAAACACATCCCCTATGAACCCTGGTCCAAACACATCCTCTATAGACAGGAGGTAGTGATGAGGAGACTTGTGGAGTGGAATAAATCTGATGTGATCTGATGTGGTATAACTGATGGGTACCAGGATGTGATCTGATGTGTGTGTTATAACTGATGGGTACCAGGATGTGATCTGATGTGGTTTAACTGATGGGTACCAGGATGTGATCTGATGTGGTTTAACTGAATGGTACCAGGATGTGAACTGATGTGTGTGGTTTAACTGATGGGTACCAGGATGTGATCTGATGTGGGTGGTTTAACTGATGGGTACCAGGATGTGATCTGATGTGGGTGGTTTAACTGATGGGTACCAGGATGTGATCTGATGTGTGTGTTATAACTGATGGGTACCAGGATGTGATCTGATGTGGGTGGTTTAAATGATGGGTACCAGGATGTGATCTGATGTGGTATAACTGATGGGTACCAGGATGTGATCTGATGTGGGTGGTTTAACTGATGGGTACCAGGATGTCAACTGATGTGTTATAACTAATGGGTACCAGGATGTGATCTGATGTGTGTGGTTTAACTGATGGGTACCAGGATGTGATCTGATGTGTGTGTTATAACTGATGGGTACCAGGATGTGATCTGATGTGGTTTAACTGATGGGTACCAGGATGTGATCTGATGTGTGTGTTATAACTGATGGGTACCAGGATGTGATCTGATGTGGTTTAACTGATGGGTACCAGGATGTGATCTGATGTGGTTTAACTGATGGGTACCAGGATGTGATCTGATGTGGTTTAACTGATGGGTACCAGGATGTGATCTGATGTGGTTTAACTGATGGGTACCAGGATGTGATCTGATGTGTGCGGTTTAACTGATGGGTACCAGGATGTGATCTGATGTGGGTGGTATAACTGATGGGTACCAGGATGTGATCTGATGTGGGTGGTTTAACTGATGGGTACCAGGATGTGATCTGATGTGTTTGGTATAACTGAAGGGTACCAGGATGTGATCTGATGTGTGTGGTTTAACTGATGGGTACCAGGATGTGATCTGATGTTTTGTGGTATAACTGATGGGTACCAGGATGTGATCTGATGTGTGTGGTTTAACTGATGGGTACCAGGATGTGATCTGATGTGTGTGGTTTAACTGATGGGTACCAGGATGTGATCTGATCTGATGTGGTTTAACTGATGGGTACCAGGATGTGATCTGATGTGTGTGGTTTAACTGATGGGTACCAGGATGTGATCTGATGTGGTTTAACTGATGGGTACCAGGATGTGATCTGATGTGGTTTAACTGATGGGTACCAGGATGTGATCTGATGTGGTTTAACTGATGGGTACCAGGATGTGATCTGATGTGTGTGGTATAACTGATGGGTACCAGGATGTGATCTGATGTGGTTTAACTGATGGGTACCAGGATGTGATCTGATGTGTTATAACTGATGGGTACCAGGATGTGATCTGATGTGGTATAACTGATGGGTACCAGGATGTGATCTGATGTGTGTGGTTTAACTGATGGGTACCAGGATGTGATCTGATGTGTGTGGTATAACTGATGGGTACCAGGATGTGATCTGATGTGTCTGGTTTAACTGATGGGTACCAGGATGTGATCAGATGTGTTATAACTGATGGGTACCAGGATGTGATCTGATGTGTTATAACTGATGGGTACCAGGATGTGATCTGATGTGGTTTAACTGATGGTTACCAGGATGTGATCTGATGTGTGTGTTATAACTGATGGGTTCCAGGATGTGATCTGATGTGTGTGGTTTAACTGATGGGTACCAGGATGTGATCAGATGTGTTTGTTATAACTGATGGGTACCAGGATGTGATCTGATGTGTGTGGTATAACTGATGGGTACCAGGATGTGATCTGATGTGTGTGGTTTAACTGATGGGTACCAGGATGTGATCTGATCTGATGTGGTTTAACTGATGGGTACCAGGATGTGATCTGATGTGTGTGGTTTAACTGATGGGTACCAGGATGTGATCTGATGTGGTTTAACTGATGGGTACCAGGATGTGATCTGATGTGGTTTAACTGATGGGTACCAGGATGTGATCTGATGTGGTTTAACTGATGGGTACCAGGATGTGATCTGATGTGTGTGGTATAACTGATGGGTACCAGGATGTGATCTGATGTGGTTTAACTGATGGGTACCAGGATGTGATCTGATGTGTTATAACTGATGGGTACCAGGATGTGATCTGATGTGGTATAACTGATGGGTACCAGGATGTGATCTGATGTGTGTGGTATAACTGATGGGTACCAGGATGTGATCTGATGTGTCTGGTTTAACTGATGGGTACCAGGATGTGATCAGATGTGGGTGGTTTAACTGATGGGTACCAGGATGTGATCTGATGTGTGTGTTATAACTGATGGGTACCAGGATGTGATCTGATGTGGGTGGTTTAACTGATGGGTACCAGGATGTGATCTGATGTGTGTGGTATAACTGATGGGTACCAGGATGTGATCTGATGTGTGTGGTTTAACTGATGGGTACCAGGATGTGATCTGATCTGATGTGGTTTAACTGATGGGTACCAGGATGTGATCTGATGTGTGTGGTTTAACTGATGGGTACCAGGATGTGATCTGATGTGGTTTAACTGATGGGTACCAGGATGTGATCTGATGTGGTATAACTGATGGGTACCAGGATGTGATCTGATGTGGTTTAACTGATGGGTACCAGGATGTGATCTGATGTGGGTGGTTTAACTGATGGGTACCAGGATATCAACTGATGTGTTATAACTAATGGGTACCAGGATGTGATCTGATGTGTGTGGTTTAACTGATGGGTACCAGGATGTGATCTGATGTGTGTGTTATAACTGATGGGTACCAGGATGTGATCTGATGTGGTTTAACTGATGGGTACCAGGATGTGATCTGATGTGTGTGTTATAACTGATGGGTACCAGGATGTGATCTGATGTGGTTTAACTGATGGGTACCAGGATGTGATCTGATGTGGTTTAACTGATGGGTACCAGGATGTGATCTGATGTGTGTGGTTTAACTGATGGGTACCAGGATGTGATCTGATGTGGTTTAACTGATGGGTACCAGGATGTGATCTGATGTGGTTTAACTGATGGGTACCAGGATGTGATCTGATGTGGTTTAACTGATGGGTACCAGGATGTGATCTGATGTGTGTGGTTTAACTGATGGGTACCAGGATGTGATCTGATGTGGGTGGTATAACTGATGGGTACCAGGATGTGATCTGATGTGGGTGGTTTAACTGATGGGTACCAAGATGTGATCTGATGTGTTTGGTATAACTGAAGGGTACCAGGATGTGATCTGATGTGTGTGGTTTAACTGATGAGTACCAGGATGTGATCTGATGTGTGTGGTATAACTGATGGGTACCAGGATGTGATCTGATGTGTGTGGTTTAACTGATGGGTACCAGGATGTGATCTGATGTGTGTGGTTTAACTGATGGGTACCAGGATGTGATCTGATGTGGTTTAACTGATGGGTACCAGGATGTGATCTGATGTGGTTTAACTGATGGGTACCAGGATGTGATCTGATGTGGTTTAACTGATGGGTACCAGGATGTGATCTGATGTGTGTGGTATAACTGATGGGTACCAGGATGTGATCTGATGTGGTTTAACTGATGGGTACCAGGATGTGATCTGATGTGTTATAACTGATGGGTACCAGGATGTGATCTGATGTGGTATAACTGATGGGTACCAGGATGTGATCTGATGTGTGTGGTATAACTGATGGGTACCAGGATGTGATCTGATGTGTCTGGTTTAACTGATGGGTACCAGGATGTGATCAGATGTGGGTGGTTTAACTGATGGGTACCAGGATGTGATCTGATGTGTGTGTTATAACTGATGGGTACCAGGATGTGATCTGATGTGGGTGGTTTAACTGATGGGTACCAGGATGTGATCTGATGTGGTATAACTGATGGGTACCAGGATGTGATCTGATGTGGGTGGTTTAACTGATGGGTACCAGGATGTCAACTGATGTGTTATAACTAATGGGTACCAGGATGTGATCTGATGTGTGTGGTTTAACTGATGGGTACCAGGATGTGATCTGATGTGTGTGTTATAACTGATGGGTACCAGGATGTGATCTGATGTGGTTTAACTGATGGGTACCAGGATGTGATCTGATGTGTGTGTTATAACTGATGGGTACCAGGATGTGATCTGATGTGGTTTAACTGATGGGTACCAGGATGTGATCTGATGTGGTTTAACTGATGGGTACCAGGATGTGATCTGATGTGTGTGGTTTAACTGATGGGTACCAGGATGTGATCTGATGTGGTTTAACTGATGGGTACCAGGATGTGATCTGATGTGGTTTAACTGATGGGTACCAGGATGTGATCTGATGTGGTTTAACTGATGGGTACCAGGATGTGATCTGATGTGTGTGGTTTAACTGATGGGTACCAGGATGTGATCTGATGTGGGTGGTATAACTGATGGGTACCAGGATGTGATCTGATGTGGGTGGTTTAACTGATGGGTACCAGGATGTGAGCTGATGTGTTTGGTATAACTGAAGGGTACCAGGATGTGATCTGATGTGTGTGGTTTAACTGATGGGTACCAGGATGTGATCTGATGTGTGTGGTATAACTGATGGGTACCAGGATGTGATCTGATGTGTGTGGTTTAACTGATGGGTACCAGGATGTGATCTGATCTGATGTGGTTTAACTGATGGGTACCAGGATGTGATCTGATGTGTGTGGTTTAACTGATGGGTACCAGGATGTGATCTGATGTGGTTTAACTGATGGGTACCAGGATGTGATCTGATGTGGTTTAACTGATGGGTACCAGGATGTGATCTGATGTGGTTTAACTGATGGGTACCAGGATGTGATCTGATGTGTGTGGTATAACTGATGGGTACCAGGATGTGATCTGATGTGGTTTAACTGATGGGTACCAGGATGTGATCTGATGTGTTATAACTGATGGGTACCAGGATGTGATCTGATGTGGTATAACTGATGGGTACCAGGATGTGATCTGATGTGTGTGGTATAACTGATGGGTACCAGGATGTGATCTGATGTGTCTGGTTTAACTGATGGGTACCAGGATGTGATCAGATGTGGGTGGTTTAACTGATGGGTACCAGGATGTGATCTGATGTGTGTGTTATAACTGATGGGTACCAGGATGTGATCTGATGTGGGTGGTTTAACTGATGGGTACCAGGATGTGATCTGATGTGTGTGGTATAACTGATGGGTACCAGGATGTGATCTGATGTGTGTGGTTTAACTGATGGGTACCAGGATGTGATCTGATCTGATGTGGTTTAACTGATGGGTACCAGGATGTGATCTGATGTGTGTGGTTTAACTGATGGGTACCAGGATGTGATCTGATGTGGTTTAACTGATGGGTACCAGGATGTGATCTGATGTGGTATAACTGATGGGTACCAGGATGTGATCTGATGTGGTTTAACTGATGGGTACCAGGATGTGATCTGATGTGGGTGGTTTAACTGATGGGTACCAGGATATCAACTGATGTGTTATAACTAATGGGTACCAGGATGTGATCTGATGTGTGTGGTTTAACTGATGGGTACCAGGATGTGATCTGATGTGTGTGTTATAACTGATGGGTACCAGGATGTGATCTGATGTGGTTTAACTGATGGGTACCAGGATGTGATCTGATGTGTGTGTTATAACTGATGGGTACCAGGATGTGATCTGATGTGGTTTAACTGATGGGTACCAGGATGTGATCTGATGTGGTTTAACTGATGGGTACCAGGATGTGATCTGATGTGTGTGGTTTAACTGATGGGTACCAGGATGTGATCTGATGTGGTTTAACTGATGGGTACCAGGATGTGATCTGATGTGGTTTAACTGATGGGTACCAGGATGTGATCTGATGTGGTTTAACTGATGGGTACCAGGATGTGATCTGATGTGTGTGGTTTAACTGATGGGTACCAGGATGTGATCTGATGTGGGTGGTATAACTGATGGGTACCAGGATGTGATCTGATGTGGGTGGTTTAACTGATGGGTACCAAGATGTGATCTGATGTGTTTGGTATAACTGAAGGGTACCAGGATGTGATCTGATGTGTGTGGTTTAACTGATGAGTACCAGGATGTGATCTGATGTGTGTGGTATAACTGATGGGTACCAGGATGTGATCTGATGTGTGTGGTTTAACTGATGGGTACCAGGATGTGATCTGATGTGTGTGGTTTAACTGATGGGTACCAGGATGTGATCTGATGTGGTTTAACTGATGGGTACCAGGATGTGATCTGATGTGGTTTAACTGATGGGTACCAGGATGTGATCTGATGTGGTTTAACTGATGGGTACCAGGATGTGATCTGATGTGTGTGGTATAACTGATGGGTACCAGGATGTGATCTGATGTGGTTTAACTGATGGGTACCAGGATGTGATCTGATGTGTTATAACTGATGGGTACCAGGATGTGATCTGATGTGGTATAACTGATGGGTACCAGGATGTGATCTGATGTGTGTGGTATAACTGATGGGTACCAGGATGTGATCTGATGTGTCTGGTTTAACTGATGGGTACCAGGATGTGATCAGATGTGGGTGGTTTAACTGATGGGTACCAGGATGTGATCTGATGTGTGTGTTATAACTGATGGGTACCAGGATGTGATCTGATGTGGGTGGTTTAACTGATGGGTACCAGGATGTGATCTGATGTGGTATAACTGATGGGTACCAGGATGTGATCTGATGTGGGTGGTTTAACTGATGGGTACCAGGATGTCAACTGATGTGTTATAACTAATGGGTACCAGGATGTGATCTGATGTGTGTGGTTTAACTGATGGGTACCAGGATGTGATCTGATGTGTGTGTTATAACTGATGGGTACCAGGATGTGATCTGATGTGGTTTAACTGATGGGTACCAGGATGTGATCTGATGTGTGTGTTATAACTGATGGGTACCAGGATGTGATCTGATGTGGTTTAACTGATGGGTACCAGGATGTGATCTGATGTGGTTTAACTGATGGGTACCAGGATGTGATCTGATGTGTGTGGTTTAACTGATGGGTACCAGGATGTGATCTGATGTGGTTTAACTGATGGGTACCAGGATGTGATCTGATGTGGTTTAACTGATGGGTACCAGGATGTGATCTGATGTGGTTTAACTGATGGGTACCAGGATGTGATCTGATGTGTGTGGTTTAACTGATGGGTACCAGGATGTGATCTGATGTGGGTGGTATAACTGATGGGTACCAGGATGTGATCTGATGTGGGTGGTTTAACTGATGGGTACCAGGATGTGAGCTGATGTGTTTGGTATAACTGAAGGGTACCAGGATGTGATCTGATGTGTGTGGTTTAACTGATGGGTACCAGGATGTGATCTGATGTGTGTGGTATAACTGATGGGTACCAGGATGTGATCTGATGTGTGTGGTTTAACTGATGGGTACCAGGATGTGATCTGATCTGATGTGGTTTAACTGATGGGTACCAGGATGTGATCTGATGTGTGTGGTTTAACTGATGGGTACCAGGATGTGATCTGATGTGGTTTAACTGATGGGTACCAGGATGTGATCTGATGTGGTTTAACTGATGGGTACCAGGATGTGATCTGATGTGGTTTAACTGATGGGTACCAGGATGTGATCTGATGTGTGTGGTATAACTGATGGGTACCAGGATGTGATCTGATGTGGTTTAACTGATGGGTACCAGGATGTGATCTGATGTGTTATAACTGATGGGTACCAGGATGTGATCTGATGTGGTATAACTGATGGGTACCAGGATGTGATCTGATGTGTGTGGTTTAACTGATGGGTACCAGGATGTGATCTGATGTGTGTGGTATAACTGTTGGGTACCAGGATGTGATCTGATGTGTCTGGTTTAACTGATGGGTACCAGGATGTGATCAGATGTGTTATAACTGATGGGTACCAGGATGTGATCTGATGTGTTATAACTGATGGGTACCAGGATGTGATCTGATGTGGTTTAACTGATGGGTACCAGGATGTGATCTGATGTGTGTGGTATAACTGATGGGTACCAGGATGTGATCTGATGTGGTTTAACTGATGGGTACCAGGATGTGATCTGATGTGTTATAACTGATGGGTACCAGGATGTGATCTGATGTGGTATAACTGATGGGTACCAGGATGTGATCTGATGTGTGTGGTATAACTGATGGGTACCAGGATGTGATCTGATGTGTCTGGTTTAACTGATGAGTACCAGGATGTGATCAGATGTGGGTGGTTTAACTGATGGGTACCAGGATGTGATCTGATGTGTGTGTTATAACTGATGGGTACCAGGATGTGATCTGATGTGGGTGGTTTAACTGATGGGTACCAGGATGTGATCTGATGTGGTATAACTGATGGGTACCAGGATGTGATCTGATGTGGGTGGTTTAACTGATGGGTACCAGGATGTCAACTGATGTGTTATAACTAATGGGTACCAGGATGTGATCTGATGTGTGTGGTTTAACTGATGGGTACCAGGATGTGATCTGATGTGTGTGTTATACCTGATGGGTACCAGGATGTGATCTGATGTGGTTTAACTGATGGGTTCCAGGATGTGATCTGATGTGTGTGTTATAACTGATGGGTACCAGGATGTGATCTGATGTGGTTTAACTGATGGGTACCAGGATGTGATCTGATGTGGTTTAACTGATGGGTACCAGGATGTGATCTGATGTGTGTGGTTTAACTGATGGGTACCAGGATGTGATCTGATGTGGTTTAACTGATGGGTACCAGGATGTGATCTGATGTGGTTTAACTGATGGGTACCAGGATGTGATCTGATGTGTGTGGTATAACTGATGGGTACCAGGATGTGATCTGATGTGTCTGGTTTAACTGATGAGTACCAGGATGTGATCAGATGTGGGTGGTTTAACTGATGGGTACCAGGATGTGATCTGATGTGTGTGTTATAACTGATGGGTACCAGGATGTGATCTGATGTGGGTGGTTTAACTGATGGGTACCAGGATGTGATCTGATGTGGTATAACTGATGGGTACCAGGATGTGATCTGATGTGGGTGGTTTAACTGATGGGTACCAGGATGTGATCTGATGTGTGTGTTATAACTGATGGGTACCAGGATGTGATCTGATGTGGTTTAACTGATGGGTACCAGGATGTGATCTGATGTGTTATAACTGATGGGTACCAGGATGTGATCTGATGTGGTATAACTGATGGGTACCAGGATGTGATCTGATGTGTGTGGTATAACTGATGGGTACCAGGATGTGATCTGATGTGTGTGGTTTAACTGATGGGTACCAGGATGTGATCTGATGTGTGTGGTATAACTGATGGGTACCAGGATGTGATCTGATGTGTGTGGTTTAACTGATGGGTACCAGGATGTGATCTGATCTGATGTGGTTTAACTGATGGGTACCAGGATGTGATCTGATGTGTGTGGTTTAACTGATGGGTACCAGGATGTGATCTGATGTGGTTTAACTGATGGGTACCAGGATGTGATCTGATGTGGTTTAACTGATGGGTACCAGGATGTGATCTGATGTGGTTTAACTGATGGGTACCAGGATGTGATCTGATGTGTGTGGTATAACTGATGGGTACCAGGATGTGATCTGATGTGGTTTAACTGATGGGTACCAGGATGTGATCTGATGTGTTATAACTGATGGGTACCAGGATGTGATCTGATGTGGTATAACTGATGGGTACCAGGATGTGATCTGATGTGTGTGGTTTAACTGATGGGTACCAGGATGTGATCTGATGTGTGTGGTATAACTGATGGGTACCAGGATGTGATCTGATGTGTCTGGTTTAACTGATGGGTACCAGGATGTGATCAGATGTGTTATAACTGATGGGTACCAGGATGTGATCTGATGTGTTATAACTGATGGGTACCAGGATGTGATCTGATGTGGTTTAACTGATGGGTACCAGGATGTGATCTGATGTGTGTGGTATAACTGATGGGTACCAGGATGTGATCTGATGTGGTTTAACTGATGGGTACCAGGATGTGATCTGATGTGTTATAACTGATGGGTACCAGGATGTGATCTGATGTGGTATAACTGATGGGTACCAGGATGTGATCTGATGTGTGTGGTATAACTGATGGGTACCAGGATGTGATCTGATGTGTCTGGTTTAACTGATGAGTACCAGGATGTGATCAGATGTGGGTGGTTTAACTGATGGGTACCAGGATGTGATCTGATGTGTGTGTTATAACTGATGGGTACCAGGATGTGATCTGATGTGGGTGGTTTAACTGATGGGTACCAGGATGTGATCTGATGTGGTATAACTGATGGGTACCAGGATGTGATCTGATGTGGGTGGTTTAACTGATGGGTACCAGGATGTCAACTGATGTGTTATAACTAATGGGTACCAGGATGTGATCTGATGTGTGTGGTTTAACTGATGGGTACCAGGATGTGATCTGATGTGTGTGTTATAACTGATGGGTACCAGGATGTGATCTGATGTGGTTTAACTGATGGGTACCAGGATGTGATCTGATGTGTGTGTTATAACTGATGGGTACCAGGATGTGATCTGATGTGGTTTAACTGATGGGTACCAGGATGTGATCTGATGTGGTTTAACTGATGGGTACCAGGATGTGATCTGATGTGTGTGGTTTAACTGATGGGTACCAGGATGTGATCTGATGTGGTTTAACTGATGGGTACCAGGATGTGATCTGATGTGGTTTAACTGATGGGTACCAGGATGTGATCTGATGTGTGTGGTATAACTGATGGGTACCAGGATGTGATCTGATGTGTCTGGTTTAACTGATGAGTACCAGGATGTGATCAGATGTGGGTGGTTTAACTGATGGGTACCAGGATGTGATCTGATGTGTGTGTTATAACTGATGGGTACCAGGATGTGATCTGATGTGGGTGGTTTAACTGATGGGTACCAGGATGTGATCTGATGTGGTATAACTGATGGGTACCAGGATGTGATCTGATGTGGGTGGTTTAACTGATGGGTACCAGGATGTGATCTGATGTGTGTGTTATAACTGATGGGTACCAGGATGTGATCTGATGTGGTATAACTGATGGGTACCAGGATGTGATCTGATGTGTGTGGTATAACTGATGGGTACCAGGATGTGATCTGATGTGTCTGGTTTAACTGATGAGTACCAGGATGTGATCAGATGTGGGTGGTTTAACTGATGGGTACCAGGATGTGATCTGATGTGTGTGTTATAACTGATGGGTACCAGGATGTGATCTGATGTGGGTGGTTTAACTGATGGGTACCAGGATGTGATCTGATGTGGTATAACTGATGGGTACCAGGATGTGATCTGATGTGGGTGGTTTAACTGATGGGTACCAGGATGTCAACTGATGTGTTATAACTAATGGGTACCAGGATGTGATCTGATGTGTGTGGTTTAACTGATGGGTACCAGGATGTGATCTGATGTGTGTGTTATAACTGATGGGTACCAGGATGTGATCTGATGTGGTTTAACTGATGGGTACCAGGATGTGATCTGATGTGTGTGTTATAACTGATGGGTACCAGGATGTGATCTGATGTGGTTTAACTGATGGGTACCAGGATGTGATCTGATGTGGTTTAACTGATGGGTACCAGGATGTGATCTGATGTGTGTGGTATAACTGATGGGTACCAGGATGTGATCTGATGTGTGTGGTATAACTGATGGGTACCAGGATGTGATCTGATGTGTGTGGTTTAACTGATGGGTACCAGGATGTGATCTGATGTGTGTGGTATAACTGATGGGTACCAGGATGTGATCTGATGTGTGTGGTTTAACTGATGGGTACCAGGACGTGATCTGATCTGATGTGGTTTAACTGATGGGTACCAGGATGTGATCTGATGTGTGTGGTTTAACTGATGGGTACCAGGATGTGATCTGATGTGGTTTAACTGATGGGTACCAGGATGTGATCTGATGTGGTTTAACTGATGGGTACCAGGATGTGATCTGATGTGGTTTAACTGATGGGTACCAGGATGTGATCTGATGTGTGTGGTATAACTGATGGGTACCAGGATGTGATCTGATGTGGTTTAACTGATGGGTACCAGGATGTGATCTGATGTGTTATAACTGATGGGTACCAGGATGTGATCTGATGTGGTATAACTGATGGGTACCAGGATGTGATCTGATGTGTGTGGTATAACTGATGGGTACCAGGATGTGATCTGATGTGTGTGGTATAACTGATGGGTACCAGGATGTGATCTGATGTGTCTGGTTTAACTGATGGGTACCAGGATGTGATCAGATGTGTTATAACTGATGGGTACCAGGATGTGATCTGATGTGTTATAACTGATGGGTACCAGGATGTGATCTGATGTGGTTTAACTGATGGGTACCAGGATGTGATCTGATGTGTGTGGTATAACTGATGGGTACCAGGATGTGATCTGATGTGGTTTAACTGATGGGTACCAGGATGTGATCTGATGTGTTATAACTGATGGGTACCAGGATGTGATCTGATGTGGTATAACTGATGGGTACCAGGATGTGATCTGATGTGTGTGGTATAACTGATGGGTACCAGGATGTGATCTGATGTGTCTGGTTTAACTGATGAGTACCAGGATGTGATCAGATGTGGGTGGTTTAACTGATGGGTACCAGGATGTGATCTGATGTGTGTGTTATAACTGATGGGTACCAGGATGTGATCTGATGTGGGTGGTTTAACTGATGGGTACCAGGATGTGATCTGATGTGGTATAACTGATGGGTACCAGGATGTGATCTGATGTGGGTGGTTTAACTGATGGGTACCAGGATGTCAACTGATGTGTTATAACTAATGGGTAGCAGGATGTGATCTGATGTGTGTGGTTTAACTGATGGGTACCAGGATGTGATCTGATGTGTGTGTTATAACTGATGGGTACCAGGATGTGATCTGATGTGGTTTAACTGATGGGTACCAGGATGTGATCTGATGTGTGTGTTATAACTGATGGGTACCAGGATGTGATCTGATGTGGTTTAACTGATGGGTACCAGGATGTGATCTGATGTGGTTTAACTGATGGGTACCAGGATGTGATCTGATGTGTGTGGTTTAACTGATGGGTACCAGGATGTGATCTGATGTGGTTTAATTGATGGGTACCAGGATGTGATCTGATGTGGTTTAACTGATGGGTACCAGGATGTGATCTGATGTGTGTGGTATAACTGATGGGTACCAGGATGTGATCTGATGTGTCTGGTTTAACTGATGAGTACCAGGATGTGATCAGATGTGGGTGGTTTAACTGATGGGTACCAGGATGTGATCTGATGTGTGTGTTATAACTGATGGGTACCAGGATGTGATCTGATGTGGGTGGTTTAACTGATGGGTACCAGGATGTGATCTGATGTGGTATAACTGATGGGTACCAGGATGTGATCTGATGTGGGTGGTTTAACTGATGGGTACCAGGATGTGATCTGATGTGTGTGTTATAACTGATGGGTACCAGGATGTGATCTGATGTGGTTTAACTGATGGGTACCAGGATGTGATCTGATGTGTTATAACTGATGGGTACCAGGATGTGATCTGATGTGGTATAACTGATGGGTACCAGGATGTGATCTGATGTGTGTGGTATAACTGATGGGTACCAGGATGTGATCTGATGTGTCTGGTTTAACTGATGAGTACCAGGATGTGATCAGATGTGGGTGGTTTAACTGATGGGTACCAGGATGTGATCTGATGTGTGTGTTATAACTGATGGGTACCAGGATGTGATCTGATGTGGGTGGTTTAACTGATGGGTACCAGGATGTGATCTGATGTGGTATAACTGATGGGTACCAGGATGTGATCTGATGTGGGTGGTTTAACTGATGGGTACCAGGATGTCAACTGATGTGTTATAACTAATGGGTACCAGGATGTGATCTGATGTGTGTGGTTTAACTGATGGGTACCAGGATGTGATCTGATGTGTGTGTTATAACTGATGGGTACCAGGATGTGATCTGATGTGGTTTAACTGATGGGTACCAGGATGTGATCTGATGTGTGTGTTATAACTGATGGGTACCAGGATGTGATCTGATGTGGTTTAACTGATGGGTACCAGGATGTGATCTGATGTGGTTTAACTGATGGGTACCAGGATGTGATCTGATGTGTGTGGTTTAACTGATGGGTACCAGGATGTGATCTGATGTGGTTTAACTGATGGGTACCAGGATGTGATCTGATGTGGTTTAACTGATGGGTACCAGGATGTGATCTGATGTGTGTGGTATAACTGATGGGTACCAGGATGTGATCTGATGTGGTTTAACTGATGGGTACCAGGATGTGATCTGATGTGTTATAACTGATGGGTACCAGGATGTGATCTGATGTGGTATAACTGATGGGTACCAGGATGTGATCTGATGTGTGTGGTTTAACTGATGGGTACCAGGATGTGATCTGATGTGTGTGGTATAACTGATGGGTACCAGGATGTGATCTGATGTGTCTGGTTTAACTGATGGGTACCAGGATGTGATCAGATGTGGTTTAACTGATGGGTACCAGGATGTGATCTGATGTGGTTTAACTGATGGGTACCAGGATGTGATCTGATGTGGTTTAACTGATGGGTACCAGGATGTGATCTGATGTGTGTGGTATAACTGATGGGTACCAGGATGTGATCTGATGTGGTTTAACTGATGGGTACCAGGATGTGATCTGATGTGTTATAACTGATGGGTACCAGGATGTCATCTGATGTGGTATAACTGATGGGTACCAGGATGTGATCTGATGTGTGTGGTTTAACTGATGGGTACCAGGATGTGATCTGATGTGTGTGGTTTAACTGATGGGTACCAGGATGTGATCTGATGTGTGTGTTATAACTGATGGGTTCCAGGATGTGATCTGATGTGGGTTTGGACAATTACATCATACAAATATTAAAGGATTTCCTTAATGACAGGAGGATGTAGGATCTTAATTTGATCACCCTGTTGCAATGTAGTTTAGAACTTTTTTTTTTTTAGGTTTTGTATTTGAGGTTTTAAAAAGGCTTCCGAATATTCAAATTTCCACTTGGAAATGTCAGACGTGATTTTCCCTTACATAAAACGTATCAACCCCTACAAACATAAATTATTTTCCACATAATGATTCACAGTTCCGCTTGCTGCATGATCATTTTCCTGCTGTAGCAAATCGGCTCAAATTAAGATGCTACATTTGTACTGGACCTCTGTAGCTCTCAGCTGATTGGATAAAAACATCTGCTAAAATAGGATCTATTATGAAATATTATTATTATTATTATTATTATTATATTATGGTGGTTATCGACCCACGATACTGTGTTGTAGGTGAAAGGATGGGGGGGGGGGTAGTTGTAATGAGGTCTGTGTGTAGCTGGTTAGGAGTCAGGCGCAGGACAGCAGATATGAGTAAATAAACGTACTTTACTCAACATAAAATCAAATGCAATACAAAAGAGAGCCCACATAAACGAACCTTACTACATACAAAACAATCACTCACAAAAGAAAAACCACGGGGGAACCGAGGGTTAAATAATGAACAAGTAATTGGGGGAATTGAAACCAGGTGTGAAAAACAAAGACAAAACAAATGGAAAATGAAAAGTGGATCGGCGATGACTAGAAGGCCGGTGACGTCGACCGCCGAACAAGGAGAGGGACCGACTTCGGCGGAAGTCGTGACAGTAGTAGAGGTACTGTACTGTATCCGACAGGACAAGGGGGTGTGTGACTCACAGAACAGTCACTGATCACGTGTCAAACAGCAGGATGACTCACAGAACAGTCACTGAGGATCTCTGCATGTGTGGTTCCCACCGTGAAGCATGGAGGAGGAGGTGTGACGGTGTGCTTTGATGGTGACACTGATTTGTCAGTGATTTATTTAGAATTCAAGGCAAACTGAACCAGAATGGCTTCCACAGCATTATGCAGCGATACCCCGTCCCATCTGGTTTACTCTTAAGCAGGACTCTGTCATCGTTTCTTTACGTTTTACAGGACTACGCTTGTAGAACTGTTGTACACTTTTCCTCACCGTCCAATCCGATCATCAACTGAACTTTAATATGGCAACCTTCAGGATCTATCAAACCCATGTATTGTTTGAGTCATTAATATATTGTAGTTTCTGGGGAAAGGCTCTCCAAACCTGTATAAATGGTCCATAGATGACGTGGTTTACCTGGTTGATGAAGAGGAGTTGATAATAGATGAGGTGGTTGATGAAGATGAGTTAACAATAGATCAGGTGGTTGATGAAGAGGAGATGACAATAGATGAGGTGGTTGATGAAGATGAGTTGATAATAGATGAGGTGGTTGATGAAGATGAGTTAACAATAGATGAGGTGGTTTGACCTGGTTGATGAAGAGGAGTTGATAATAGATGAGGTGGTTGATGAAGAGGAGATGATAATAAATGAGGTGGTTGATGAAGAGGAGATGAAAGTAGATGAGGTGGTTGATGAAGAAGAGTTGATAATAGATGAGGTGGTTGATGAAGAGGAGATGATAATAGATGAGGTGGTTGATGAAGAGGAGATGATAATAGATAAGGTGGTTGATGAAGAGGGGTTGATAATAGATGAGATGGTTGATGAAGAGGAGATGATAATAGATGAGGTGGTTGATGAAGAGGAGTTGATAATAGATGAGGTGGTTGATGAAGAGGAGATGATAATAGATGAGGTGGTTGATGAAGAGGAGATGATAATAGATACGGTGGTTGATGAAGAGGGGTTGATAATAGATGAGGTGGTTGATGAAGAGGAGATGATAATAGATGAGGTGGTTGATGAAGAGGAGATGATAATAGATGAGGTGGTTGATGAAGAGGAGATGATAATAGATGAGGTGGTTGATGAAGAGGGGTTGATAATAGATGAGGTGGTTTGACCTGGTTGATGAAGAGGAGATGATAATAGATGAGGTGGTTGATGAAGAGGATGTGATAATAGATGAGGTGGTTGATGAAGAGGGGTTGACAATAGATGAGGTGGTTGATGAAGAGGAGATGATAATAGATGAGGTGGTTGATGAAGAGGAGATGATAATAGATAAGGTGGTTGATGAAGAGGGGTTGATAATAGATGAGGTGGTTGATGAAGAGGAGATGATAATAGATGAGGTGGTTGATGAAGAGGAGTTGATAATAGATGAGGTGGTTGATGAAGAGGAGATGATAATAGATGAGGTGGTTGATGAAGAGGAGATGATAATAGATACGGTGGTTGATGAAGAGGGGTTGATAATAGATGAGATGGTTGATGAAGAGGAGATGATAATAGATGAGGTGGTTGATGAAGAGGAGATGATAATAGATGAGGTGGTTGATGAAGAGGAGATGATAATAGATGAGGTGGTTGATGAAGAGGGGTTGATAATAGATGAGGTGGTTTGACCTGGTTGATGAAGAGGAGATGATAATAGATGAGGTGGTTGATGAAGAGGATGTGATAATAGATGAGGTGGTTGATGAAGAGGGGTTGACAATAGATGAGGTGGTTGATGAAGAGGAGATGATAATAGATGAGGTGGTTGATGAAGAGGAGATGATAATAGATGAGGTGGTTGATGAAGATGAGTTGACAATAGATGAGGTGGTTGATGAAGAGGAGATGATAATAGATGAGGTGGTTGATGAAGATGAGTTGACAATAGATGAGGTGGTTTGACCTGGTTGATGAAGAGGAGATGATAATAGATGAGGTGGTTGATGAAGAGGAGATGATAATAGATGAGGTGGTTTGACCCGGTTGATGAAGAGGAGATGAAAATAGATGAGGTGGTTGATGAAGAGGAGCTGATAATAGATGAGGTGGTTTGACCTGGTTGATGAAGAGGAGATGATAATAGATGAGGTGGTTGATGAAGAGGAGATGATAATAGATGAGGTGGTTTGACCCGGTTGATGAAGAGGAGATGATAATAGATGAGGTGGTTGATGAAGAGGAGATGATAATACATGAGGTGGTTTGACCTGGTTGATCCCCACTGTGTGTTTGCTTTGCTGTGTTTTATGTGTGTGTGTGTGTGTGTGTGTGTGTGTTTGTATATGTGTGTGTGTGTGTGTGTGTGTGTGTTGAACTGGACTCGGGCAAATCAGGGCCAAATGCCACATCTCTAGCGCTGTGCTAACACAGAACAACCGACGTTGTTAACATCTGGCTACAATCACAGCTGGGTGGGAGAGAGAGTAGGGGAAGGGGGGTGGGGGACAGGGGGACAGGGGGAGGGGGACAGGGGGAGGGGGCCAGGAGGGAGGGAGGGAGGGAGGGAGGGAGAGAGAGAGTAGGGGAAGGGGGGGAGGAGGGAGGGAGGGAGGGGGGAGAGAGAGTAGGGGAAGGGGGGTGGGGGACAGGGGGACAGGGGGAGGGGGACAGGGGGAGGGGGGCAGGAGGGAGGGAGGGAGGGAGGGAGAGAGTAGGGGAAGGGGGGTGGGGGACAGGGGAGGGGTGCAGGAGGGAGGGAGGGAGGGAGGGAGGGGGGAGAGAGAGAGGGGGGGTAGGGGAAGGGGGTGGGGGACAGGGGGAGGGGGGCAGGAGGGAGGGAGGGAGGGAGGGAGGGAGGGAGGGAGGGAGGGAGGGAGGGAGGGAGGGAGGGAGGGTGGAGAAGGGCGTGGGGGTTTGTCCTGTTTTCAAACGGGGAGGAAGTTGGCGAGAGATGGAGATGAGGGAGAGATAGAGGAGAGTGAGACAGAGAAAAATAGAAGTGAGAGTGATTACATGTGAGGAAGAGAGAAGGAGAGTGAAAGAGAAAGACAGAGAGAGTGAACCTGGAGATGAACTGTGTCTTGGAGAGGAGCTAGAGATTATCTGTCTTGGAGTGGAGCTAGAGATTATCTGTGTCTTGGAGTGGAGCTAGAGATTATCTGTGTCTTGGAGTAGAGCTAGAGATGATCTGTCTTGGAGTGGAGCTAGAGATTATCTGTGTCTTGGAGTGGAGCTAGAGATTATCTGTGACTTGGAGTGGAGCTAGAGATTATCTGTCTTGGAGTGGAGCTAGAGATTATCTGTCTTGGAGTGGAGCTAGAGATTATCTGTCTTGGAGTGGAGCTAGAGATTATCTGTGTCTAGAAGTGGAGCTAGAGATTATCTGTGTCTTGGAGTGGAGCTAGAGATTATCTGTCTTGGAGTGGAGCTAGAGATTATCTGTGTCTTGGAGTGGAGCTAGAGATTATCTGTGTCTTGGAGTGGAGCTAGAGATTATCTGTCTTGGAGTGGAGCTAGAGATTATCTGTGTCTTGGAGTGGATCTAGAGATTATCTGTCTTGGAGTGGAGCTAGAGATTATCTGTCTTGGAGTGGAGCTAGAGATTATCTGTGTCTAGAAGTGGAGCTAGAGATTATCTGTGTCTTGGAGTGGAGCTAGAGATTATCTGTCTTGGAGTGGAGCTAGAGATTATCTGTGTCTTGGAGTGGAGCTAGATATGGGGATGAACTGTTGAACGGTCCCTGGCTCCCTGGCCACATATAAAATAGCTGTTCAGCGGGTCAGATGCAGATCTCCTGCTCTGTAGGAAAACACTTTCACCCATGAATTAAAACTGTCTCTCTTACCTCTCTCATCCAGTAAACACTCAGCAGAATGATCCTGAGAGGTCTGATCAACACAACAATTACACACACAGAACACTGTGAAGTACAAGGGAGGGAGGGAGGGAGAGAGAGAGAGAGAGAGAGAGAGAGAGAGAGAGAGAGAGAGAGAGAGAGAGAGAGAGAGAGAGAGAGAGAGAGAGAGAGAGAGAGAGAGAGAGAGGGGGAGGGAGGGAGGGAGGGAGGGAGGGAGAGTGCGGAAGGAGGGAGAGTGGTGAAGGAGGGAGGGAGAGGGGTGGATGGAGAGAGGGAGAGGGAGGGAGGGAATGAGGCAGAGTGGGGAGGGAGGGGGAGAGATGGGAAGCAGGGAGAGAAGGAGGGAGAGAAGGGGAGGGAGAGAAGGGGAGAGTGGGGAGGGAGGGGGAGAGGGAGAGTGGGGAAGAATGGAGGGAGTGATGGATTGAGGGGAAGAGGGAGAGTGGGGAGGGAGGGGGAGAGATGGGAAGCAGGGAGAGAAGGAGGGAGAGAAGGGGAGGGAGAGAAGGGGAGAGTGGGGAGGGAGGGGGAGAGGGAGAGTGGGGAAGAATGGAGGGAGTGATGGATTGAGGGGAAGAGGGAGAAAAGCGGAGGGAGAGAAGGGGAGAGTGGGGAGGGAGGGGGAGAGGGAGAGTTGGGAAGAATGGAGGGAGTGATGTATTGAGGGGAAGAGGGAGAGAAGGGGAGGGAGGGGGAGAGAAGGGGAGGATGTGCACCACAGAGAGAGGAGGACCCAGCTGGCCCTGCATGTGGTCATGTCCTCATCATACCGTTCTTGATGCTGTTGATCTGATCTCTCTGTTGGCCGTCTGTCTATCACGGTCATTGTCAGCCGAGCACACGACAGGAAGTCTCTCAGAATGAAAACAAAACACCACTCGGGGAAGTGTGTGTGACTCAGCGGGCGTCCGACCCTGGGTAGCTTGTGATCTGGAGTACACTCACAACAACAGTTTATACTGTTGCTGTTTGCTGTTTGTGTGTGTGTGTGTGTGTGTGTGTGTGTCTGTGTGTGTATGTGTGTGTGTGTGTGTGTGTGCGTGCGTGTGTGTGTGTGTGTGTGTATTTCTGTCTGTGTGTGTGCTTGTCTGTGTCTTTGTGTCTGTTTGTGTTTGTGTGTGTGTGTGTTGTGGTTCACGTCTCAGACCCCCTGTGTGATGAACGACTCAAAACAAACAGCAGCAAGTCGAGGCCGACCGGTCCGCTCCGTTTATTGGCGAGGAAAACACCAGTACGAGCTCAAATCAAATCAAATCAAATTGTATTTGTCACACGTGCCGAATACACCCGTACAGTGAAATGCTTTATTTGATTGGTTTTTATTTATATTTTGACTATTTGTGTGTCATTCGAAACTGCCTCAATGCTATGTATTTCTCCTAGAACAGGAGGGACCAAGCACCCAACCCTGAGGGGCCCCAATGCTTCGCCGTGGGGATGGTGTCAGGTTTCCTCCAGACGTGACGCTTGGCATTCAGGCCAAAGAGTTCAATCTTAATTTCATCCAACCAGAGAATCTTGGTTTCTCGTGGTCTGAGAGTCCTTTCGGTGCCTTTTGGCAAACTCCAAGTGGGCTGTCATGTGCCTTTTACTGAGGTGTGGCTTCCGTCTGGCCACTCTACCATAAAGGCCTGATTGGTGGAGTGCTGCAGAGATGGTTGTCCTTCTGGAAGGTTCTCCCATCTTCACAGAGGAACTCTAGAGCTCTGTCACAGTGACCATCGGGTTCTTGGTCACCTCCCTGACCAAGGCCCTTCTCCCCCGATTGCTCAGTTTGGCCGGGCGACCAGCTCTAGGAAGAGTCTTGGTGGTTCCAAACTTCTTCCATTTTAGAATGACGGAGGCCACAAATTGTCTTCATTAGAACCAGGACACAGGAAGTAGGACCAGGACACAGGAAGTAGAACCAAGACACAGGCAGTAGAACCAGGACACAGGCAGTAGAACCAGGACACAGGAAGTAGAACCAGGACACAGGCAGTAGATCCAGGACACAGGAAGTAGTTGAAGTGAACCAGGATCCTTCATTAGAACCAGGACACAGGCAGTACAACCAGGACACAGGAAGAAGAACCAGGACACAGGAAGTAGAACCAGGACACAGGAAGTAGTTGAGGTGAACCAGGATCCTTCATTAGAACCAGGACACAGGCAGTAGAACCAGGACACAGGCAGTAGAACCAGGACACAGGCAGTAGAACCAGGACACAGGCAGCAGAACCAGGACACAGGCAGTAGTACCAGGACACAGGCAGCAGAACCAGGACACAGAGAGTAGAACCAGGACACAGGCAGTAGAACCAGAACACAGGCAGTAGAACCAGGACACAGGCAGTAGTTGTAGTGAACCAGGATCCTTCATTAGAACCAGGACACGGGCAGTAGAACCAGGAAACAGGCAGTAGAACCAGGACACAGGCAGTAGAACCAGGACACAGGCAGTAGAACAAGGACACAGGCAGTAGTTGTAGTGAACCAGGTTCCTTCATTAGAACCAGGACAAAGGCAGTAGAACCAGGACACAGGCAGTAGAACCAGGACACCGGCAGTAGAACCAGGACACAGGCAGTAGAACAAGGACACAGGCAGTAGTTGTAGTGAACCAGGTTCCTTCATTAGAACCAGGACAAAGGCAGTAGAACCAGGACACAGGCAGTAGAACCAGGACACAGGCAGTAGAACCAGGACATAGGCAGTAGAACCAGGACACAGGCAGTAGTTGTAGTGAACCAGGTTCCTTCATTAGAACCAGGACACAGGCAGTAGAACCAGGACACAGGCAGTAGAACCAGGACACGTGCAGTAGTTGTAGTGAACCAGGATCCTTCATTAGAACCAGGACACAGGCAGTAGAACCAGGATACAGGCAGTAGTTGTAGTGAACCAGGATCCTTCATTAGAACCAGGACACAGGCAGTAGAACCAGGACACAGGCAGTAGAACCAGGACACAGGCAGTAGTTGTAGTGAACCAGGTGCCTTCATTAGAACCAGGACACGGGCAGTAGAACCAGGACACAGGCAGTAGAACCAGGACACAGGCAGTAGAACCAGACACAGGCAGTAGAACCAGGACACAGGCAGTAGAACCAGGACACAGGCAGTAGTTGTAGTGAACCAGGTTCCTTCATTAGAACCAGGACACAGGCAGTAGAACCAGGACATAGGCAGTAGAACCAAGACACAGACAGTAGAACCAGGACACAGGCAGTAGAACCAGACACAGGCAGTAGAACCAGGACACAGGCAGTAGAACCAGGACACAGGCAGTAGTTGTAGTGAACCAGGTTCCTTCATTAGAACCAGGACACAGGCAGTAGAACCAGGACACAGGCAGTAGAACCAGGACACAGGCAGTAGTTGTAGTGAACCAGGTTCCTTCATTAGAACCAGGACACAGGCAGTAGAACCAGGACACAGGCAGTAGAACCAGGACACGGGCAGTAGAACCAGGACACAGGAAGTAGTTGTAGTGAACCAGGATCCTTCATTGGAACCAGGACACGGTTAGTAGAACCAGCTCTAACCAGTCCAAATAGTCCTGATAACCCAGTCCTGATGACCCAGTCCTGGCCCATATAGTCCTGATGACCCAGTCCTGGTCCATATAGTCCTGATGACCCAGTCCAGGTCCATATAGTCCTGATGACCCAGTCCTGGTCCATATAGTCCTGATGACCCAGTCCTGATGACCCAGTCCTGGTCCATATAGTCCTGATGACCCAGTCCTGGTCCATATAGTCCTGATGACCCAGTCCTGGTCCATATAGTCCTGATGACCCAGTCCTGGTCCATATAGTCCTGATGACCCAGTCCTGATCCATATAGTCCTGATAACCCAGTCCTGATGACCCAGTCCTGGCCCATATAGTCCTGATGACCCAGTCCTGGTCCATATAGTTCTAATGACCCAGTCCTGGTCCATATAGTCCTGGTTACCCAGTCCTGATGACCCAGTCCTGGTCCATATAGTCCTGATAACCCAGTCCTGATGACCCAGTCCTGGTCCGTATAGTCCTGATGACCCAGTCCTGGTCCATATAGTCCTGATGACCCAGTCCTGGTCCATATAGTCCTGATGACCCAGTCCTGGTCCATATAGTCCTGGTTACCCAGTCCTGATGACCCAGTCCTGGTCCATATAGTCCTGATGACCCAGTCCTGGTCCTTATAGTTCTGATGACCCAGCCCTGGTCCATATAGTCCTCCTCTCTCCTCTCTCTCTCTCTCTCCTCTCTGCTCTCCTCCCTCCTCTCTCTCCTCTCTCTCCTCTCTCTCCTCTCCCCCTCTTCACTCCTCTCTCCTCTCTCTCTCCCACTCTTCACTCTTCTCTCTCCTCTCTCCTCTCTCCTCTCTCCTCTCTCCTCTCTCCTCGCTCCTCTCTCCTCTCTCTCGCCTCTCCACCCTCTCTCCTCTCTCCTCTCCTCCCTCTCTCCTCTCTCTTCTCTCCTCTCCCCCTCTCTCCTCTCCACTCTCTCTCCTCTCTCCTCCCTCTCTCTCTCTCCTTTCTCTCTCCTGTCCCTTCCTTTCTCCCCTCTCCTTTCTCTCTCCTCTCCCCCTCTTCACTCTCTCTTTACCCTCTCTTCTTTCTCTCTCCCTTCCTCCCTTCTCTCCCCTCTCTTGTCGTTCCCCTCTCTCTCTTCTCTCTCCCTTCCTCCCTTCTCTCTCCTCTCTCCCCTCTCTCTCTCCAACTCAATCCCAACCCCTGTTTTTCCCCTCCCACTGATGCAGGTAATTAAGTGGCCCCTGACAGTCTATTCTCCGTGTCTCCCCCCAGGACCCACAGTCTCCTCCAGCCTATCATTTAGTCTGAGATGGGGAACCAAAACCTTGTCCTACCCCCCCCCCCCCCCCACCCCCCCGTCTTGGTGCCAAGACTGTACGGTAATCTGTGTGGAGTCCAATCAGCTCAGCTGTTGTGGTCTGTCTTCAACATCCATCAGGGTCCAGTCCTCTCCAGCAGACAGGTCAATATGAGGCTGCGTCCCAAAATGTACACCCTATTCCCTATATATATAGTGCACTTCTTTGGGACCCTGGTGTAAAGTAGTGCACTACCCTAGAGAAATAGGGTGCCGTTTGAGGCACAGCCGTGATGAATACATATGTAGCCTGATGGAGTCTGCTGTCTCATTGTTCTATGTGTTGACATAGAAGCTGAGGTTCTCAGACTAGTAGTTTATAAAAACCTTGAATTAAAGTATGTCTATAAATAGTAGTCCCATAATAATAGATAGTCCCCCCCCTAACTCCTGCTCTAAGGGCTGCAATGAAACCAGAGAGTATGTTTGCCTTGGATGACTTTGTGGGGCTTGGCTGGCAGTGTGTGTGTGTGTGTGTGTGTGTGTGTGTGTGTGTGTGTGTGTGTGTGTGTGTGTGTGTGTGTGTGTGTGTGTGTGTGTGTGTGTGTGTGTGTGTGTGTGTGTGTGTGTGTGTGTGTGTGTGTGTGTGTGTGTGTGCGTTCAATAAGGTTATATGCAATTACTAACTCTCTCAGGTTTTCAGAGGCTAGAGGCTGTGAGATGCTGTCATTGGTCTGTCAGTCCCGGCCAGAGAACAAGGGATATGAGAGAGAGAGAACGAGAGGGACAGAGAGAGAGAGGGAGAGAGAGAGAGATAGAGAGAGAGAGAGAGAGAGAGAGAGAGACAGAGAGACAGAGAGACAGAGAGAGAGAGAGAGAGAGAGAGAGAGAGAGAGAGAGAGAGAGAGAGAGAGAGAGAGAGAGGGAGACAGAGAGACAGAGAGAGAGAGAGAGAGAGAGAGAGATAGACAGAGAGAGAGAGAGAGAGACAGAGAGAGAGAGAGAGAGAGAGAGAGAGAGAGAGAGAGAGAGAGAGAGAGAGAGAGAGAGAGAGAGAGAGAGAGAGAGAGAGAGAGAGAGAGAGAGAGAGAGAGAGAGAGAGAGAGAGAGAGAGAGAGAGAGAGAGAGAGAGAGAGAGAGAGAGAGAGAGAGAGAGAGAGAGAGAGAGAGAGGGAGACAGAGAGAGAGAGACATAGAGAGAGAGATACATAGAGAAAGACAGAGAGTGAGAGAGAGACAGAGAGAGAGGGAGACAGAGAGAAAGAGGGAGAGTGAGAGATTAGGCCGATACCCGCTAATTATCAAAATCCAAGAAAAGGACGTTACATTCTACAACCACCTAAAAGGAAGTGATTACCAAACCTTCCATAACAAAGCCATCACCTACAGAGAGATGAACCTGGAGAAGAGTCCCCTAAGCAAGCTGGTCCTGGGGCTCTGTTCACAAACACAAACAGACCCCACAGAGCCCCAGGACAGCAACACAATTAGACCCAACCAAATCATGAGAAAACAAAAAGATAATTACTTGAGTCATTGGAAAGAATTAACAAAAAAACAGAGCAAACTAGAATGCTATTTGGCCCTAAACAGAGAGTACACAGTGGCAGAATACCTGACCACTGTGACTGACCCAAACTTAAGGAAAGCTTTGACTATGTACAGACTCAGTGAGCATAGCCTTGCTATTGAGAAAGGCCGCCGTAGGCAGACATGGCTCTCAAGAGAAGACAGGCTATGTGCTCACTGCCCACAAAATGAGGTGGAAACTGAGCTGCACTTCCTAACCTCCTGCCAAATGTATGACCATATTAGAGACACATATTTCCCTCAGATTACACAGATCCACAAAGAATTAGAAAACAAACCCGATTTTGATAAACTTCCATATCTACTGGGTGAAATATATCATTTTAAAAGGCTAATTGATCATTAGAAAACCCTTTTGCCTTTATGTTAGCACAGCTGAAAACTGTTATCCTGATTAAAGAAGCAATAAAACCTGGACTCCATCACCTCCTTGATTATCTTCCCTGTATCTGTCACTCACCTGGACTCCATCACCTCCTTGATTATCTTCCCTGTATCTGTCCCTCACCTGGACTCCATCACCTCCTTGATTATCTTCCCTGTATCTGTCACTCACCTGGACTCCATCACCTCCTTGATTATCTTCCCTGTATCTGTCACTCACCTGGACTCCATCACCTCCTTGATTATCTTCCCTGTATCTGTCACTCCCCTGGACTCCATCACCTCCTTGATTATCTTCCCTGTATCTGTCACTCACCTGGACTCCATCACCTCCTTGATTATCTTCCCTGTATCTGTCCCTCACCTGGACTCCATCACCTCCTTGATTATCTTCCCTGTATCTGTCCCTCCCCCTGGACTCCATCACCTCCTTGATTATCTTCCCTGTATCTGTCCCTCACCTGGACTCCATCACCTCCTTGATTATCTTCCCTGTATCTGTCCCTCACCTGGACTCCATCACCTCCTTGATTATCTTCCCTGTATCTGTCCCTCCCCTTGGTTCTTTCCTCAGGTGTTATTGACTCTGTTTTCACGTCGTTGCGTTGTTTGTGTTTCGTGTTCATAGTTTCTCTTATTTATTAAAACACTCACTCTCTGAACTTGCTTCCCGACTCTTAGAAACAATAAAACTGGCCTTCTTTAGACTAGTTGAGTATCTGGAGCATCAGCATTTGTGGGTTCGATTACAGGCTCAAAATGGCCAGAAACAAATAACTTTCTTCTGAAACTTGTCAGTCTATTCTTGTTCTGAGAAATTAAGGCTATTCCGTGCGAGAAATTCCAAGAAACTGAAGATCTCGTACAACGCTGTGTACTACTCCCTTCACAGAACAGCGCAAACTGGCTCTAACCAGAATAGAAAGGGGAGTGGGAGGCCCCGGTGCACAACTGAGCAAGAGGACAAGTACATTAGAGTGTCTAGTTTGAGAAACAGACGCCTCACAAGTCCTCAACTTGCAGCTTCATTAAATAGTACCGGCAAAACACCAGTCTCAACATCAACAGTGAAGAGGCGACTCCGGGATCCTGGCCTTCTAGGCAGAGTTGCAAAGAAAAAGCCATATCTCAGACTGGCCAATAAAAAGAAAAGATTAAGAGGGGAAAAAGAACACAGACACTGGACAGAGGAACTCTGCCTAGAAGGCCAGCATCCCGGAGTCGCCTCTTCACTGTTGACGTTGAGACTGGTGTTTTGCGGGTACTATTTAATGAAGCTGCCAGTATATAATGATAAATGATATATGCCATTTAACAGACACTTTTATCCACAGTCATGCCTGTATACACACAATGTCAGTGTTACATAGGACAATGCTGTTCCCCACAGAATCATTAACAATCCTGTGGTTTATTTTAGCAGGGGAACGGAGAGGGGATAGAGGAGAGGAGAGGAGGGGTTGGTTCAGGGCTGAGAGGGGCTGGCTGAGGAGGGTTTGGATCAGGGCTGAGGGGGGCTGGCTGAGGAGGGGGGCTGGCAGAGGAGGGTTTGGATCAGGGCTGAGGGTGGCTGGCAGAGGAGGGGTTGGATCAGGGCTGAGGGGGGCTGGCTGAGGAGGGGGGCTGGCAGAGGAGGGTTTGGATCAGGGCTGAGGGTGGCTGGCAGAGGAGGGGTTGGATCAGGGCTGAGGGGGGCTGGCTGAGGAGGGTTTGGTTCAGGGTTGAGGGGGGCTGGCTGTGGAAGGTTTGGGTCAGGGCTGAAGGGGGCTGGCAGTGGAAGGTTTGGGTCAGGGCTGAAGGGGGCTGGCAGTGGAAGGTTTGGGTCAGGGCTGAGGGTGCTGGCAGAGGAGGGTTTGGGTCAGGGCTGAGGGGGGCTGGCAGAGGAAGGGTTGGATCAGGGCTGAGGGGGGCTGGCAGAGGAGGGTTTGGGTCAGGGCTGAGGGGGGCTGGCAGAGGAGGGTTTGGGTCAGGGCTGAGGGGGGCTGGCTGGGGAGGGTTTGGGTCAGGGCTGAGGGGGGCTGTTGGGGAGGGTTTGGGTCAGGGCTGAGGGGGAATGGCAGAGGAGGGGTTGGTTTGGGGCTCACAGGGGTGGGGGGAGGAGGGAGCTAGAGGAGCTAGAGGAGGGGCTGGGTGGGGGCCTGTGAAAAGCAGGGGTGTGTATTTGTGCGTTTTGAATAGCATTCCTTCTCTGTGGTGCGGGGGTGCGTGTCATTATGGAGGACAGGAGAAGGAGTTACTGATTATAAATATATAGCTATTTGCAAAATGCACACACATGTGGGTGTGTGTGTGTGTGTGTGTGTTTGTGTGTGTGTGTTTGTGTGTGTGTTTGTGTGTGTGTGTGGGTGTGTGTGTGTGTGTGTTTGTGTTTGTGTGTGTTTGTGTGTGCGTGTGAGTGTGTGTGCGTGCGTGTGTGTGTGTGTTTGTGTGTGTTTGTGTGAGTATGTGTGAGTGTGTGTGTGTGTTTACACACACACACAAACGCACACAAGGTTCAGGTCCTACATTCTGTCTCAGATCTGGGTGGATCTGATAATTGCCATGAGTTTCTGGTATTAAAATAGATTTACCGACTGGACGCGATTGGACCCGTCCTCTGTTTGTGAGGCAATGAGAACTTTGTGAGCTGTTTATCTGCGTCAGCCAATTGCAATACAGGAGAACGTATAGCTTATGGCCCGTTGAAACTGGTTCAGGCTGCTCACTTCAAGTGCACTGAGGAGAGAGAGGGAGAGAGAGAGAGAGAGAGAGCGAGAGAGAGAGAGAGAGAGAGAGAGAGAGAGAGAGAGAGAGAGAGAGAGAGAGAGAGAGAGAGAGAGAGAGAGAGAGAGAGAGAGAGAGAGAGAGAGAGAGAGAGAGAGAGAGAGAGAGAGAGAGAGAGAGAGAGAGAGAGAGAGAGAGAGAGAGAGAGAGAGAGAGAGAGAGAGAGAAGCCTTGGCCTAGGCTACTGTTGATTTAGAAGACAAAGGCCTTTTTCATAGAAGTGAAAGGACAGTCAGAGGAGAAAGAAAATAATCCGACAATGGGAATGTCCTCTGTCCAATGGGAATGTCCTCTGTCCAATGGGAATGTCCTCGGTCCAATGGGAATGTCCTCTGTCCAATGGGAATGTCCTCTGTCCAATGGGAATGTCCTCTGTCCAATGGGAATGTCTTCTGCCCAATGGGAATATCCTCGGTCCAATGGGAATGTCCTCTGTCCAATGGGAATGTCCTCGGTCCAATTGGAATGTCCTCTGTCCAATGGGAATGTCCTCTGTCCATTGGGAATGTCCTCTGCCCAATGGGAATGTCCTCTGCCCAATGGGAATGTCCTCTGTCCAATGGGAATGTCCTCTGTCCAATGGGAATGTCCTCTGTCCAATGGGAATACCCTCTGTCCAACGGGAATGCCCTCTGTCTAATGGGAATGTCCTCTGTCCAATGGGAATGCCCTCTGTCTAATGGGAATGTCCTCTGTCCAATGGGAATGAATGCCCTCTGTCCAATGGGAATGTCCTCTGTCCAATGGGAATGCCCTCTGTCTAATGGGAATGTCCTCTGTCCAATGGGAATGAATGCCCTCTGTCCAATGGGAATGTCCTCTGTCCAATGGGAATGCCCTCTGTCCAATGGGAATGTCCTCTGTCCAATGGGAATGTCCTCTGTCCAATGGGAATGTCCTCTGCCCAATGGGAATGTCCTCTGCCCAATGGGAATGTCCTCTGTCCAATGGGAATGTCCTCTGCCCAATGGGAATGTCCTCTGTCCAATGGGAATGTCCTCTGTCCAATGGGAATGTCCTCTGTTCAAAGGGAATGTCCTCTGTCCAGAGGGAATGTCCTCTGTCAAATGGGAATGTCCTCTGTCCAATGGGAATGTCCTATGTCCAGAGGGAATGTCCTCTGTCCAATGGGAATGTCCTCTGTCCAATGGGAATGCCCTCTGCCCAATGGGAATGTATATCATTATTATTATTGTTTACATTATTATTATTGTTTACATTATTGTTATTGTTTACAGTATATCATTATTATTATTGTTTACATTAATGTTATTGTTTACATTATTGTTATTGTAGGCCTGTTTGGGAGTCTTCACCAGTTCTTTATATATGCAAAAAGTGCTGCTTCAATGTGTTGATACATTTTATTTGGCTAAATTAAGTAACGACTGTGTAGCATTTACCGCTGTCCTGTAGTTAGAGAAATGTAAAAAATGGGCCTTTTGTAAAATACAAATCACTGGCCCATTGCTGTCATTTGTTGTATAGGCGGTCCTACCGTAGTTCCTGATGGGTTTTCCACAATGTAATAGAATGACCGGTAGTCCTACAGGCCTGCTCGCACTCCAACCAGGAAACGGAAAAAAAACAAAGACGGCGAGACGATAAACTGAACGTAACGCTGCAGTATAATAACCTGCTGGTATTTTCACAATAAACAACGACTTGACTTTTACTTATGATAATAATAATATAATAATATAATAATAATGATAATACCCTAATAAAGATAAGAAATACTTCTGTGATGGTTTGGTATGATATGGCTATTATTAGGTTTAGCTATGAAGGCCTATGAAGGCCTATGAAGGCCTATGAAGACCTATGAAGGCCTATGAAGACCTATGAAGACCTATGAAGAACTATGAAGGCCTATGAAGGCCTATGAAGACCTATGAAGACCTATGAAGAACTATGAAGGCCTATGAAGGCCTATGAAGACCTATGAAGGCCTATGAAGACCTATGAAGACCTATGAAGAACTATGAAGGCCTATGAAGGCCTATGAAGACCTATGAAGGCCTATGAAGACCTATGAAGAACTATGAAGGCCTATGAAGGCCTATGAAGACCTATGAAGGCCTATGAAGACCTATGAAGACCTATGAAGAACTATGAAGGCCTATGAAGGCCTATGAAGGCATATGAAGGCCTATGAAGACCTATGAAGGCCTATGAAGGCCTATGAAGGCCTATGAAGAACTATGAAGGCCTATGAAGGCCTATGAAGGCATATGAAGGCCTATGAAGACCTATGAAGGCCTATGAAGGCCTATGAAGGCCTATGGAGGCCTATGAAGGCCTATGAAGACCTATGAAGGCCTATGAAGGCAGTGCGCACCAGCCTTCCAACTGACTCAGACAGTTGAACTTTATGAGGTGAGAAATAATGTTTTAGAACTTCCAGAGTTAGTCGAACAATATAATGCTTATCTTTATAACAAACATTAGAATCAAACATTTTCAGATTAGAATACTTTTGTACGCCTCTATCTGTATAGCAGTAGTATATCTGTATATAGTAGTATATCTGTATATAGAAGTATATCTGTATATAGAAGTATATCTGTATATAGTAGTATATCTGTATATAGTAGTATATCTGTATATAGTAGTATATCTGTATATAGTAGTATATCTGTATATAGTAGTATATCTGTATATAGTAGTATATCTGTATATAGTAGTATATCTGTATATAGAAGTATATCTGTATAGTAGTATATCTGTATAGCAGCAGTAAATCTGTATAGCAGCAGTATATCTGTATAGCAGTACTATATCTGTATATAGTAGTATATCTGTATATAGAAGTATATCTGTATAGCAGTAGTATATCTGTATAGCAGTACTATATCTGTATATAATAGTATATCTGTATATAGTAGTATATCTGTAATGCAGTAGTATATCTGTATAGCAGCAGTATATCTTTATAGCAGTACTATATCTGTATATAGTAGTATATCTGTATATAGTAGTATATCTGTATAGCAGTAGTATATCTGTATAGCAGTAGTATATCTGTATATAGTAGTATATCTGTATATAGAAGTATATCTGTATAGTAGTATATCTGTATAGCAGCAGTAAATCTGTATAGCAGCAGTATATCTGTATAGCAGTACTATATCTGTATATAGTAGTATATCTGTATATAGAAGTATATCTGTATAGTTGTATATCTGTATAGCAGCAGTATATCTGTATAGCAGCAGTATATCTGTATAGTAGTATATCTGTATAGCAGTAGTATATCTGTATAGCAGTAGTATATCTGTATATAGTAGTATATCTGTATATAGAAGTATATCTGTATAGTAGTATATCTGTATAGCAGCAGTATATCTGTATAGCAGCAGTATATCTGTATAGCAGTACTATATCTGTATAGCAGCAGTATATCTGTATAGCAGCAGTATATCTGTATATAGTAGTATATCTGTATATGGTAGTATATCTGTATAGCAGTACTATATCTGTATAGCAGCAGTACATCTGTATATAGTAGTATATCTGTATATAGTAGTATATCTGTATATAGTAGTATATCTGTATAGCAGTATATCTGTATAGCAGCAGTATATCTGTATAGCAGTACTATATCTGTATATAGTAGTATATCTGTATATGGTAGTATATCTGTATAGCAGCAGTATATCTGTATAGCAGCAGTATATCTGTATATAGTAGTATATCTGTATATAGTAGTATATCTGTATATAGTAGTATATCTGTATAGCAGTACTATATCTGTAAAGCAGTATATCTGTATAGCAGCAGTATATCTGTATAGCAGTAGTATATCTGTATATAGTAGTATATCTGTATATGGTAGTATATCTGTATAGCAGTATATCTGTATAGCAGCAGTATATCTGTATATAGTAGTATATCTGTATATAGTAGTATATCTGTATATAGTAGTATATCTGTATAGTAGTATATCTGTATAGCAGTCTATATCTGTATAGCAGCAGTATATCGGTATAGCAGTAGTATATCTGTATAGCAGTACTATATCTGTATATAGTAGTATATCTGTATAGCAGCAGTATTTCTGTATAGCAGTAGTATATCTGTATATAGTAGTATATCTGTATAGCAGTACTATATCTGTACAGCAGCAGTATTTCTGTATAGCAGTAGTATATCTGTATATAGTAGTATATCTGTATATAGTAGTATATCTGTATAGCAGCAGTATATCGGTATAGCAGTAGTATATCTGTATATAGTAGTATATCTGTATAGCAGTTTGAGATGGACTGTCTGTCCTGTGTTATCTATCTCTGTCTAGTGTAATAGTTACCTGGCAGGGCTGTGTTATCTATCTCTGTCTAGTGTAATAGTTACCTGGCTGTGTTATCTATCTCTGTCTAGTGTAATAGTTACCTGGCAGGGCTGTGTTATCTATCTCTGTCTAGTGTAATAGTTACCTGGCTGTGTTATCTATCTCTGTCTAGTGTAATAGTTACCTGGCTGTGTTATCTATCTCTGTCTAGTGTAATAGTTACCTGGCAGGGCTGTGTTATCTATCTCTGTCTAGTGTAATAGTTACCTGGCTGTGTTATCTATCTCTGTCTAGTGTAATAGTTACCTGGCTGTGTTATCTATCTCTGTCTAGTGTAATAGTTACCTGGCTGTGTTATCTATCTCTGTCTAGTGTAATAGTTACCTGGCTGTGTTATCTATCTCTGTCTAGTGTAATAGTTACCTGGCTGTGTTATCTATCTCTGTCTAGTGTAATAGTTACCTGGCAGGGCTGTGTTATCTATCTCTGTCTAGTGTAATAGTTACCTGGCAGGGCTGTGTTATCTATCTCTGTCTAGTGTAATAGTTACCTGGCAGGGCTGTGTTATCTATCTCTGTCTAGTGTAATAGTTACCTGGCTGTGTTATCTATCTCTGTCTAGTGTAATAGTTACCTGGCAGGGCTGTGTTATCTATCTCTGTCTAGTGTAATAGTTACCTGGCTGTGTTATCTATCTCTGTCTAGTGTAGTAGTTACCTGGCTGTGTTATCTATCTCTGTCTAGTGTAATAGTTACCTGGCTGTGTTATCTATCTCTGTCTAGTGTAATAGTTACCTGGCTGTGTTATCTATCTCTGTCTAGTGTAATAGTTACCTGGCTGTGTTATCTATCTCTGTCTAGTGTAATAGTTACCTGGCTGTGTTATCTATCTCTGTCTAGTGTAATAGTTACCTGGCAGGGCTGTGTTATCTATCTCTGTCTAGTGTAATAGTTACCTGGCTGTGTTATCTATCTCTGTCTAGTGTAATAGTTACCTGGCTGTGTTATCTATCTCTGTCTAGTGTAATAGTTACCTGGCAGGGCTGTGTTATCTATCTCTGTCTAGTGTAATAGTTACCTGGCAGGGCTGTGTTATCTATCTCTGTCTAGTGTAATAGTTACCTGGCTGTGTTATCTATCTCTGTCTAGTGTAATAGTTACCTGGCAGGGCTGTGTTATCTATCTCTGTCTAGTGTAATAGTTACCTGGCTGTGTTATCTATCTCTGTCTAGTGTAATAGTTACCTGGCAGGGCTGTGTTATCTATCTCTGTCTAGTGTAATAGTTACCTGGCTGTGTTATCTATCTCTGTCTAGTGTAATAGTTACCTGGCAGGGCTGTGTTATCTATCTCTGTCTAGTGTAATAGTTACCTGGCTGTGTTATCTATCTCTGTCTAGTGTAATAGTTACCTGGCTGTGTTATCTATCTCTGTCTAGTGTAATAGTTACCTGGCTGTGTTATCTATCTCTGTCTAGTGTAGTAGTTACCTGGCTGTGTTATCTATCTCTGTCTAGTGTAATAGTTACCTGGCAGGGCTGTGTTATCTATCTCTGTCTAGTGTAATAGTTACCTGGCTGTGTTATCTATCTCTGTCTAGTGTAATAGTTACCTGGCAGGGCTGTGTTATCTATCTCTGTCTAGTGTAATAGTTACCTGGCAGGGCTGTGTTATCTATCTCTGTCTAGTGTAATAGTTACCTGGCTGTGTTATCTATCTCTGTCTAGTGTAATAGTTACCTGGCAGGGCTGTGTTATCTATCTCTGTCTAGTGTAATAGTTACCTGGCTGTGTTATCTATCTCTGTCTAGTGTAATAGTTACCTGGCTGTGTTATCTATCTCTGTCTAGTGTAATAGTTACCTGGCTGTGTTATCTATCTCTGTCTAGTGTAATAGTTACCTGGCAGGGCTGTGTTATCTATCTCTGTCTAGTGTAATAGTTACCTGGCTGTGTTATCTATCTCTGTCTAGTGTAATAGTTACCTGGCTGTGTTATCTATCTCTGTCTAGTGTAATAGTTACCTGGCAGGGCTGTGTTATCTATCTCTGTCTAGTGTAATAGTTACCTGGCTGTGTTATCTATCTCTGTCTAGTGTAATAGTTACCTGGCAGGGCTGTGTTATCTATCTCTGTCTAGTGTAATAGTTACCTGGCTGTGTTATCTATCTCTGTCTAGTGTAATAGTTACCTGGCTGTGTTATCTATCTCTGTCTAGTGTAGTAGTTACCTGGCTGTGTTATCTATCTCTGTCTAGTGTAATAGTTACCTGGCTGTGTTATCTATCTCTGTCTAGTGTAATAGTTACCTGGCTGTGTTATCTATCTCTGTCTAGTGTAATAGTTACCTGGCTGTGTTATCTATCTCTGTCTAGTGTAATAGTTACCTGGCTGTGTTATCTATCTCTGTCTAGTGTAGTAGTTACCTGGCAGGGCTGTGTTATCTATCTCTGTCTAGTGTAATAGTTACCTGGCAGGGCTGTGTTATCTATCTCTGTCTAGTGTAATAGTTACCTGGCTGTGTTATCTATCTCTGTCTAGTGTAATAGTTACCTGGCTGTGTTATCTATCTCTGTCTAGTGTAATAGTTACCTGGCTGTGTTATCTATCTCTGTCTAGTGTAATAGTTACCTGGCTGTGTTATCTATCTCTGTCTAGTGTAATAGTTACCTGGCTGTGTTATCTATCTCTGTCTAGTGTAATAGTTACCTGGCAGGGCTGTGTTATCTATCTCTGTCTAGTGTAATAGTTACCTGGCTGTGTTATCTATCTCTGTCTAGTGTAATAGTTACCTGGCTGTGTTATCTATCTCTGTCTAGTGTAATAGTTACCTGGCAGGGCTGTGTTATCTATCTCTGTCTAGTGTAATAGTTACCTGGCTGTGTTATCTATCTCTGTCTAGTGTAATAGTTACCTGGCTGTGTTATCTATCTCTGTCTAGTGTAGTAGTTACCTGGCTGTGTTATCTATCTCTGTCTAGTGTAATAGTTACCTGGCAGGGCTGTGTTATCTATCTCTGTCTAGTGTAATAGTTACCTGGCTGTGTTATCTATCTCTGTCTAGTGTAGTAGTTACCTGGCAGGGCTGTGTTATCTATCTCTGTCTAGTGTAATAGTTACCTGGCTGTGTTATCTATCTCTGTCTAGTGTAATAGTTACCTGGCTGTGTTATCTATCTCTGTCTAGTGTAATAGTTACCTGGCTGTGTTATCTATCTCTGTCTAGTGTAATAGTTACCTGGCTGTGTTATCTATCTCTGTCTAGTGTAATAGTTACCTGGCTGTGTTATCTATCTCTGTCTAGTGTAATAGTTACCTGGCAGGGCTGTGTTATCTATCTCTGTCTAGTGTAATAGTTACCTGGCTGTGTTATCTATCTCTGTCTAGTGTAATAGTTACCTGGCTGTGTTATCTATCTCTGTCTAGTGTAATAGTTACCTGGCTGTGTTATCTATCTCTGTCTAGTGTAATAGTTACCTGGCAGGGCTGTGTTATCTATCTCTGTCTAGTGTAATAGTTACCTGGCTGTGTTATCTATCTCTGTCTAGTGTAATAGTTACCTGGCTGTGTTATCTATCTCTGTCTAGTGTAATAGTTACCTGGCAGGGCTGTGTTATCTATCTCTGTCTAGTGTAATAGTTACCTGGCTGTGTTATCTATCTCTGTCTAGTGTAATAGTTACCTGGCTGTGTTATCTATCTCTGTCTAGTGTAATAGTTACCTGGCAGGGCTGTGTTATCTATCTCTGTCTAGTGTAATAGTTACCTGGCTGTGTTATCTATCTCTGTCTAGTGTAATAGTTACCTGGCTGTGTTATCTATCTCTGTCTAGTGTAATAGTTACCTGGCTGTGTTATCTATCTCTGTCTAGTGTAATAGTTACCTGGCTGTGTTATCTATCTCTGTCTAGTGTAATAGTTACCTGGCTGTGTTATCTATCTCTGTCTAGTGTAATAGTTACCTGGCAGGGCTGTGTTATCTATCTCTGTCTAGTGTAATAGTTACCTGGCAGGGCTGTGTTATCTATCTCTGTCTAGTGTAATAGTTACCTGGCAGGGCTGTGTTATCTATCTCTGTCTAGTGTAATAGTTACCTGGCTGTGTTATCTATCTCTGTCTAGTGTAATAGTTACCTGGCTGTGTTATCTATCTCTGTCTAGTGTAATAGTTACCTGGCAGGGCTGTGTTATCTATCTCTGTCTAGTGTAATAGTTACCTGGCTGTGTTATCTATCTCTGTCTAGTGTAATAGTTACCTGGCTGTGTTATCTATCTCTGTCTAGTGTAATAGTTACCTGGCTGTGTTATCTATCTCTGTCTAGTGTAATAGTTACCTGGCTGTGTTATCTATCTCTGTCTAGTGTAATAGTTACCTGGCTGTGTTATCTATCTCTGTCTAGTGTAATAGTTACCTGGCAGGGCTGTGTTATCTATCTCTGTCTAGTGTAATAGTTACCTGGCAGGGCTGTGTTATCTATCTCTGTCTAGTGTAATAGTTACCTGGCAGGGCTGTGTTATCTATCTCTGTCTAGTGTAATAGTTACCTGGCTGTGTTATCTATCTCTGTCTAGTGTAATAGTTACCTGGCAGGGCTGTGTTATCTATCTCTGTCTAGTGTAATAGTTACCTGGCTGTGTTATCTATCTCTGTCTAGTGTAATAGTTACCTGGCTGTGTTATCTATCTCTGTCTAGTGTAATAGTTACCTGGCTGTGTTATCTATCTCTGTCTAGTGTAATAGTTACCTGGCTGTGTTATCTATCTCTGTCTAGTGTAATAGTTACCTGGCTGTGTTATCTATCTCTGTCTAGTGTAATAGTTACCTGGCTGTGTTATCTATCTCTGTCTAGTGTAATAGTTACCTGGCAGGGCTGTGTTATCTATCTCTGTCTAGTGTAATAGTTACCTGGCAGGGCTGTGTTATCTATCTCTGTCTAGTGTAATAGTTACCTGGCTGTGTTATCTATCTCTGTCTAGTGTAATAGTTACCTGGCAGGGCTGTGTTATCTATCTCTGTCTAGTGTAATAGTTACCTGGCTGTGTTATCTATCTCTGTCTAGTGTAATAGTTACCTGGCAGGGCTGTGTTATCTATCTCTGTCTAGTGTAATAGTTACCTGGCTGTGTTATCTATCTCTGTCTAGTGTAATAGTTACCTGGCAGGGCTGTGTTATCTATCTCTGTCTAGTGTAATAGTTACCTGGCAGGGCTGTGTTATCTATCTCTGTCTAGTGTAATAGTTACCTGGCTGTGTTATCTATCTCTGTCTAGTGTAATAGTTACCTGGCTGTGTTATCTATCTCTGTCTAGTGTAGTAGTTACCTGGCTGTGTTATCTATCTCTGTCTAGTGTAATAGTTACCTGGCAGGGCTGTGTTATCTATCTCTGTCTAGTGTAATAGTTACCTGGCTGTGTTATCTATCTCTGTCTAGTGTAATAGTTACCTGGCTGTGTTATCTATCTCTGTCTAGTGTAATAGTTACCTGGCTGTGTTATCTATCTCTGTCTAGTGTAATAGTTACCTGGCAGGGCTGTGTTATCTATCTCTGTCTAGTGTAATAGTTACCTGGCTGTGTTATCTATCTCTGTCTAGTGTAATAGTTACCTGGCAGGGCTGTGTTATCTATCTCTGTCTAGTGTAATAGTTACCTGGCTGTGTTATCTATCTCTGTCTAGTGTAATAGTTACCTGGCTGTGTTATCTATCTCTGTCTAGTGTAATAGTTACCTGGCTGTGTTATCTATCTCTGTCTAGTGTAATAGTTACCTGGCTGTGTTATCTATCTCTGTCTAGTGTAATAGTTACCTGGCTGTGTTATCTATCTCTGTCTAGTGTAATAGTTACCTGGCTGTGTTATCTATCTCTGTCTAGTGTAATAGTTACCTGGCTGTGTTATCTATCTCTGTCTAGTGTAGTAGTTACCTGGCAGGGCTGTGTTATCTATCTCTGTCTAGTGTAATAGTTACCTGGCAGGGCTGTGTTATCTATCTCTGTCTAGTGTAATAGTTACCTGGCTGTGTTATCTATCTCTGTCTAGTGTAATAGTTACCTGGCTGTGTTATCTATCTCTGTCTAGTGTAATAGTTACCTGGCTGTGTTATCTATCTCTGTCTAGTGTAATAGTTACCTGGCTGTGTTATCTATCTCTGTCTAGTGTAATAGTTACCTGGCTGTGTTATCTATCTCTGTCTAGTGTAATAGTTACCTGGCAGGGCTGTGTTATCTATCTCTGTCTAGTGTAATAGTTACCTGGCTGTGTTATCTATCTCTGTCTAGTGTAATAGTTACCTGGCTGTGTTATCTATCTCTGTCTAGTGTAGTAGTTACCTGGCAGGGCTGTGTTATCTATCTCTGTCTAGTGTAATAGTTACCTGGCTGTGTTATCTATCTCTGTCTAGTGTAATAGTTACCTGGCTGTGTTATCTATCTCTGTCTAGTGTAGTAGTTACCTGGCTGTGTTATCTATCTCTGTCTAGTGTAATAGTTACCTGGCAGGGCTGTGTTATCTATCTCTGTCTAGTGTAATAGTTACCTGGCTGTGTTATCTATCTCTGTCTAGTGTAATAGTTACCTGGCTGTGTTATCTATCTCTGTCTAGTGTAATAGTTACCTGGCTGTGTTATCTATCTCTGTCTAGTGTAATAGTTACCTGGCAGGGCTGTGTTATCTATCTCTGTCTAGTGTAATAGTTACCTGGCTGTGTTATCTATCTCTGTCTAGTGTAATAGTTACCTGGCTGTGTTATCTATCTCTGTCTAGTGTAATAGTTACCTGGCTGTGTTATCTATCTCTGTCTAGTGTAATAGTTACCTGGCTGTGTTATCTATCTCTGTCTAGTGTAATAGTTACCTGGCTGTGTTATCTATCTCTGTCTAGTGTAATAGTTACCTGGCTGTGTTATCTATCTCTGTCTAGTGTAATAGTTACCTGGCAGGGCTGTGTTATCTATCTCTGTCTAGTGTAATAGTTACCTGGCAGGGCTGTGTTATCTATCTCTGTCTAGTGTAATAGTTACCTGGCTGTGTTATCTATCTCTGTCTAGTGTAATAGTTACCTGGCAGGGCTGTGTTATCTATCTCTGTCTAGTGTAATAGTTACCTGGCTGTGTTATCTATCTCTGTCTAGTGTAATAGTTACCTGGCTGTGTTATCTATCTCTGTCTAGTGTAATAGTTACCTGGCTGTGTTATCTATCTCTGTCTAGTGTAATAGTTACCTGGCTGTGTTATCTATCTCTGTCTAGTGTAATAGTTACCTGGCTGTGTTATCTATCTCTGTCTAGTGTAATAGTTACCTGGCTGTGTTATCTATCTCTGTCTAGTGTAATAGTTACCTGGCAGGGCTGTGTTATCTATCTCTGTCTAGTGTAATAGTTACCTGGCAGGGCTGTGTTATCTATCTCTGTCTAGTGTAATAGTTACCTGGCTGTGTTATCTATCTCTGTCTAGTGTAATAGTTACCTGGCAGGGCTGTGTTATCTATCTCTGTCTAGTGTAATAGTTACCTGGCTGTGTTATCTATCTCTGTCTAGTGTAATAGTTACCTGGCAGGGCTGTGTTATCTATCTCTGTCTAGTGTAATAGTTACCTGGCTGTGTTATCTATCTCTGTCTAGTGTAATAGTTACCTGGCAGGGCTGTGTTATCTATCTCTGTCTAGTGTAATAGTTACCTGGCTGTGTTATCTATCTCTGTCTAGTGTAATAGTTACCTGGCTGTGTTATCTATCTCTGTCTAGTGTAATAGTTACCTGGCTGTGTTATCTATCTCTGTCTAGTGTAATAGTTACCTGGCTGTGTTATCTATCTCTGTCTAGTGTAGTAGTTACCTGGCAGGGCTGTGTTATCTATCTCTGTCTAGTGTAATAGTTACCTGGCTGTGTTATCTATCTCTGTCTAGTGTAATAGTTACCTGGCTGTGTTATCTATCTCTGTCTAGTGTAATAGTTACCTGGCTGTGTTATCTATCTCTGTCTAGTGTAATAGTTACCTGGCAGGGCTGTGTTATCTATCTCTGTCTAGTGTAATAGTTACCTGGCTGTGTTATCTATCTCTGTCTAGTGTAATAGTTACCTGGCAGGGCTGTGTTATCTATCTCTGTCTAGTGTAATAGTTACCTGGCTGTGTTATCTATCTCTGTCTAGTGTAATAGTTACCTGGCAGGGCTGTGTTATCTATCTCTGTCTAGTGTAATAGTTACCTGGCAGGGCTGTGTTATCTATCTCTGTCTAGTGTAGTAGTTACCTGGCTGTGTTATCTATCTCTGTCTAGTGTAATAGTTACCTGGCAGGGCTGTGTTATCTATCTCTGTCTAGTGTAATAGTTACCTGGCTGTGTTATCTATCTCTGTCTAGTGTAATAGTTACCTGGCTGTGTTATCTATCTCTGTCTAGTGTAATAGTTACCTGGCTGTGTTATCTATCTCTGTCTAGTGTAATAGTTACCTGGCTGTGTTATCTATCTCTGTCTAGTGTAATAGTTACCTGGCTGTGTTATCTATCTCTGTCTAGTGTAATAGTTACCTGGCTGTGTTATCTATCTCTGTCTAGTGTAATAGTTACCTGGCAGGGCTGTGTTATCTATCTCTGTCTAGTGTAATAGTTACCTGGCAGGGCTGTGTTATCTATCTCTGTCTAGTGTAATAGTTACCTGGCTGTGTTATCTATCTCTGTCTAGTGTAATAGTTACCTGGCAGGGCTGTGTTATCTATCTCTGTCTAGTGTAATAGTTACCTGGCTGTGTTATCTATCTCTGTCTAGTGTAATAGTTACCTGGCAGGGCTGTGTTATCTATCTCTGTCTAGTGTAATAGTTACCTGGCTGTGTTATCTATCTCTGTCTAGTGTAATAGTTACCTGGCAGGGCTGTGTTATCTATCTCTGTCTAGTGTAATAGTTACCTGGCTGTGTTATCTATCTCTGTCTAGTGTAATAGTTACCTGGCTGTGTTATCTATCTCTGTCTAGTGTAATAGTTACCTGGCTGTGTTATCTATCTCTGTCTAGTGTAATAGTTACCTGGCTGTGTTATCTATCTCTGTCTAGTGTAATAGTTACCTGGCAGGGCTGTGTTATCTATCTCTGTCTAGTGTAATAGTTACCTGGCTGTGTTATCTATCTCTGTCTAGTGTAATAGTTACCTGGCTGTGTTATCTATCTCTGTCTAGTGTAATAGTTACCTGGCTGTGTTATCTATCTCTGTCTAGTGTAATAGTTACCTGGCAGGGCTGTGTTATCTATCTCTGTCTAGTGTAATAGTTACCTGGCTGTGTTATCTATCTCTGTCTAGTGTAATAGTTACCTGGCAGGGCTGTGTTATCTATCTCTGTCTAGTGTAATAGTTACCTGGCTGTGTTATCTATCTCTGTCTAGTGTAATAGTTACCTGGCTGTGTTATCTATCTCTGTCTAGTGTAGTAGTTACCTGGCTGTGTTATCTATCTCTGTCTAGTGTAATAGTTACCTGGCTGTGTTATCTATCTCTGTCTAGTGTAATAGTTACCTGGCTGTGTTATCTATCTCTGTCTAGTGTAATAGTTACCTGGCTGTGTTATCTATCTCTGTCTAGTGTAATAGTTACCTGGCTGTGTTATCTATCTCTGTCTAGTGTAGTAGTTACCTGGCAGGGCTGTGTTATCTATCTCTGTCTAGTGTAATAGTTACCTGGCAGGGCTGTGTTATCTATCTCTGTCTAGTGTAATAGTTACCTGGCTGTGTTATCTATCTCTGTCTAGTGTAGTAGTTACCTGGCTGTGTTATCTATCTCTGTCTAGTGTAATAGTTACCTGGCTGTGTTATCTATCTCTGTCTAGTGTAATAGTTACCTGGCTGTGTTATCTATCTCTGTCTAGTGTAATAGTTACCTGGCTGTGTTATCTATCTCTGTCTAGTGTAATAGTTACCTGGCAGGGCTGTGTTATCTATCTCTGTCTAGTGTAATAGTTACCTGGCTGTGTTATCTATCTCTGTCTAGTGTAATAGTTACCTGGCTGTGTTATCTATCTCTGTCTAGTGTAATAGTTACCTGGCAGGGCTGTGTTATCTATCTCTGTCTAGTGTAATAGTTACCTGGCTGTGTTATCTATCTCTGTCTAGTGTAATAGTTACCTGGCTGTGTTATCTATCTCTGTCTAGTGTAGTAGTTACCTGGCTGTGTTATCTATCTCTGTCTAGTGTAATAGTTACCTGGCAGGGCTGTGTTATCTATCTCTGTCTAGTGTAATAGTTACCTGGCTGTGTTATCTATCTCTGTCTAGTGTAATAGTTACCTGGCTGTGTTATCTATCTCTGTCTAGTGTAATAGTTACCTGGCTGTGTTATCTATCTCTGTCTAGTGTAATAGTTACCTGGCAGGGCTGTGTTATCTATCTCTGTCTAGTGTAATAGTTACCTGGCTGTGTTATCTATCTCTGTCTAGTGTAATAGTTACCTGGCTGTGTTATCTATCTCTGTCTAGTGTAATAGTTACCTGGCTGTGTTATCTATCTCTGTCTAGTGTAATAGTTACCTGGCTGTGTTATCTATCTCTGTCTAGTGTAATAGTTACCTGGCTGTGTTATCTATCTCTGTCTAGTGTAATAGTTACCTGGCTGTGTTATCTATCTCTGTCTAGTGTAATAGTTACCTGGCAGGGCTGTGTTATCTATCTCTGTCTAGTGTAATAGTTACCTGGCAGGGCTGTGTTATCTATCTCTGTCTAGTGTAATAGTTACCTGGCAGGGCTGTGTTATCTATCTCTGTCTAGTGTAATAGTTACCTGGCTGTGTTATCTATCTCTGTCTAGTGTAATAGTTACCTGGCAGGGCTGTGTTATCTATCTCTGTCTAGTGTAATAGTTACCTGGCTGTGTTATCTATCTCTGTCTAGTGTAATAGTTACCTGGCTGTGTTATCTATCTCTGTCTAGTGTAATAGTTACCTGGCTGTGTTATCTATCTCTGTCTAGTGTAGTAGTTACCTGGCTGTGTTATCTATCTCTGTCTAGTGTAATAGTTACCTGGCTGTGTTATCTATCTCTGTCTAGTGTAATAGTTACCTGGCTGTGTTATCTATCTCTGTCTAGTGTAATAGTTACCTGGCAGGGCTGTGTTATCTATCTCTGTCTAGTGTAATAGTTACCTGGCAGGGCTGTGTTATCTATCTCTGTCTAGTGTAATAGTTACCTGGCTGTGTTATCTATCTCTGTCTAGTGTAATAGTTACCTGGCAGGGCTGTGTTATCTATCTCTGTCTAGTGTAATAGTTACCTGGCTGTGTTATCTATCTCTGTCTAGTGTAATAGTTACCTGGCAGGGCTGTGTTATCTATCTCTGTCTAGTGTAATAGTTACCTGGCTGTGTTATCTATCTCTGTCTAGTGTAATAGTTACCTGGCAGGGCTGTGTTATCTATCTCTGTCTAGTGTAATAGTTACCTGGCTGTGTTATCTATCTCTGTCTAGTGTAATAGTTACCTGGCTGTGTTATCTATCTCTGTCTAGTGTAATAGTTACCTGGCTGTGTTATCTATCTCTGTCTAGTGTAGTAGTTACCTGGCTGTGTTATCTATCTCTGTCTAGTGTAATAGTTACCTGGCAGGGCTGTGTTATCTATCTCTGTCTAGTGTAATAGTTACCTGGCTGTGTTATCTATCTCTGTCTAGTGTAATAGTTACCTGGCTGTGTTATCTATCTCTGTCTAGTGTAATAGTTACCTGGCTGTGTTATCTATCTCTGTCTAGTGTAATAGTTACCTGGCAGGGCTGTGTTATCTATCTCTGTCTAGTGTAATAGTTACCTGGCTGTGTTATCTATCTCTGTCTAGTGTAATAGTTACCTGGCAGGGCTGTGTTATCTATCTCTGTCTAGTGTAATAGTTACCTGGCTGTGTTATCTATCTCTGTCTAGTGTAATAGTTACCTGGCTGTGTTATCTATCTCTGTCTAGTGTAGTAGTTACCTGGCTGTGTTATCTATCTCTGTCTAGTGTAATAGTTACCTGGCTGTGTTATCTATCTCTGTCTAGTGTAATAGTTACCTGGCTGTGTTATCTATCTCTGTCTAGTGTAATAGTTACCTGGCTGTGTTATCTATCTCTGTCTAGTGTAATAGTTACCTGGCTGTGTTATCTATCTCTGTCTAGTGTAGTAGTTACCTGGCAGGGCTGTGTTATCTATCTCTGTCTAGTGTAGTAGTTACCTGGCAGGGCTGTGTTATCTATCTCTGTCTAGTGTAATAGTTACCTGGCTGTGTTATCTATCTCTGTCTAGTGTAGTAGTTACCTGGCTGTGTTATCTATCTCTGTCTAGTGTAATAGTTACCTGGCTGTGTTATCTATCTCTGTCTAGTGTAATAGTTACCTGGCTGTGTTATCTATCTCTGTCTAGTGTAATAGTTACCTGGCTGTGTTATCTATCTCTGTCTAGTGTAATAGTTACCTGGCAGGGCTGTGTTATCTATCTCTGTCTAGTGTAATAGTTACCTGGCTGTGTTATCTATCTCTGTCTAGTGTAATAGTTACCTGGCTGTGTTATCTATCTCTGTCTAGTGTAGTAGTTACCTGGCAGGGCTGTGTTATCTATCTCTGTCTAGTGTAATAGTTACCTGGCTGTGTTATCTATCTCTGTCTAGTGTAATAGTTACCTGGCTGTGTTATCTATCTCTGTCTAGTGTAATAGTTACCTGGCTGTGTTATCTATCTCTGTCTAGTGTAATAGTTACCTGGCAGGGCTGTGTTATCTATCTCTGTCTAGTGTAATAGTTACCTGGCTGTGTTATCTATCTCTGTCTAGTGTAATAGTTACCTGGCTGTGTTATCTATCTCTGTCTAGTGTAATAGTTACCTGGCTGTGTTATCTATCTCTGTCTAGTGTAATAGTTACCTGGCTGGGCTGTGTTATCTATCTCTGTCTAGTGTAATAGTTACCTGGCTGTGTTATCTATCTCTGTCTAGTGTAATAGTTACCTGGCTGTGTTATCTATCTCTGTCTAGTGTAGTAGTTACCTGGCTGTGTTATCTATCTCTGTCTAGTGTAATAGTTACCTGGCAGGGCTGTGTTATCTATCTCTGTCTAGTGTAATAGTTACCTGGCTGTGTTATCTATCTCTGTCTAGTGTAGTAGTTACCTGGCTGTGTTATCTATCTCTGTCTAGTGTAATAGTTACCTGGCAGGGCTGTGTTATCTATCTCTGTCTAGTGTAATAGTTACCTGGCTGTGTTATCTATCTCTGTCTAGTGTAATAGTTACCTGGCTGTGTTATCTATCTCTGTCTAGTGTAATAGTTACCTGGCAGGGCTGTGTTATCTATCTCTGTCTAGTGTAATAGTTACCTGGCTGTGTTATCTATCTCTGTCTAGTGTAATAGTTACCTGGCTGTGTTATCTATCTCTGTCTAGTGTAATAGTTACCTGGCTGTGTTATCTATCTCTGTCTAGTGTAATAGTTACCTGGCTGTGTTATCTATCTCTGTCTAGTGTAATAGTTACCTGGCTGTGTTATCTATCTCTGTCTAGTGTAATAGTTACCTGGCAGGGCTGTGTTATCTATCTCTGTCTAGTGTAATAGTTACCTGGCAGGGCTGTGTTATCTATCTCTGTCTAGTGTAATAGTTACCGGGCAGGGCTGTGTTATCTATCTCTGTCTAGTGTAATAGTTACCTGGCTGTGTTATCTATCTCTGTCTAGTGTAATAGTTACCTGGCAGGGCTGTGTTATCTATCTCTGTCTAGTGTAATAGTTACCTGGCAGGGCTGTGTTATCTATCTCTGTCTAGTGTAATAGTTACCTGGCAGGGCTGTGTTATCTATCTCTGTCTAGTGTAATAGTTACCTGGCAGGGCTGTGTTATCTATCTCTGTCTAGTGTAATAGTTACCTGGCAGGGCTGTGTTATCTATCTCTGTCTAGTGTAATAGTTACCTGGCTGTGTTATCTATCTCTGTCTAGTGTAGTAGTTACCTGGCAGGGCTGTGTTATCTATCTCTGTCTAGTGTAATAGTTACCTGGCTGTGTTATCTATCTCTGTCTAGTGTAATAGTTACCTGGCTGTGTTATCTATCTCTGTCTAGTGTAATAGTTACCTGGCAGGGCTGTGTTATCTATCTCTGTCTAGTGTAATAGTTACCTGGCTGTGTTATCTATCTCTGTCTAGTGTAATAGTTACCTGGCTGTGTTATCTATCTCTGTCTAGTGTAATAGTTACCTGGCTGTGTTATCTATCTCTGTCTAGTGTAATAGTTACCTGGCAGGGCTGTGTTATCTATCTCTGTCTAGTGTAGTAGTTACCTGGCAGGGCTGTGTTATCTATCTCTGTCTAGTGTAATAGTTACCTGGCTGTGTTATCTATCTCTGTCTAGTGTAATAGTTACCTGGCAGGGCTGTGTTATCTATCTCTGTCTAGTGTAATAGTTACCTGGCAGGGCTGTGTTATCTATCTCTGTCTAGTGTAATAGTTACCTGGCAGGGCTGTGTTATCTATCTCTGTCTAGTGTAATAGTTACCTGGCAGGGCTGTGTTATCTATCTCTGTCTAGTGTAATAGTTACCTGGCAGGGCTGTGTTATCTATCTCTGTCTAGTGTAATAGTTACCTGGCTGTGTTATCTATCTCTGTCTAGTGTAATAGTTACCTGGCAGGGCTGTGTTATCTATCTCTGTCTAGTGTAATAGTTACCTGGCTGTGTTATCTATCTCTGTCTAGTGTAATAGTTACCTGGCAGGGCTGTGTTATCTATCTCTGTCTAGTGTAATAGTTACCTGGCTGTGTTATCTATCTCTGTCTAGTGTAATAGTTACCTGGCAGGGCTGTGTTATCTATCTCTGTCTAGTGTAATAGTTACCTGGCTGTGTTATCTATCTCTGTCTAGTGTAATAGTTACCTGGCTGTGTTATCTATCTCTGTCTAGTGTAATAGTTACCTGGCTGTGTTATCTATCTCTGTCTAGTGTAATAGTTACCTGGCTGTGTTATCTATCTCTGTCTAGTGTAATAGTTACCTGGCAGGGCTGTGTTATCTATCTCTGTCTAGTGTAGTAGTTACCTGGCAGGGCTGTGTTATCTATCTCTGTCTAGTGTAATAGTTACCTGGCTGTGTTATCTATCTCTGTCTAGTGTAATAGTTACCTGGCAGGGCTGTGTTATCTATCTCTGTCTAGTGTAATAGTTACCTGGCAGGGCTGTGTTATCTATCTCTGTCTAGTGTAGTAGTTACCTGGCAGGGCTGTGTTATCTATCTCTGTCTAGTGTAATAGTTACCTGGCAGGGCTGTGTTATCTATCTCTGTCTAGTGTAATAGTTACCTGGCTGTGTTATCTATCTCTGTCTAGTGTAATAGTTACCTGGCTGTGTTATCTATCTCTGTCTAGTGTAATAGTTACCTGGCTGTGTTATCTATCTCTGTCTAGTGTAATAGTTACCTGGCTGTGTTATCTATCTCTGTCTAGTGTAATAGTTACCTGGCAGGGCTGTGTTATCTATCTCTGTCTAGTGTAATAGTTACCTGGCTGTGTTATCTATCTCTGTCTAGTGTAATAGTTACCTGGCTGTGTTATCTATCTCTGTCTAGTGTAATAGTTACCTGGCAGGGCTGTGTTATCTATCTCTGTCTAGTGTAATAGTTACCTGGCTGTGTTATCTATCTCTGTCTAGTGTAATAGTTACCTGGCTGTGTTATCTATCTCTGTCTAGTGTAATAGTTACCTGGCAGGGCTGTGTTATCTATCTCTGTCTAGTGTAATAGTTACCTGGCTGTGTTATCTATCTCTGTCTAGTGTAATAGTTACCTGGCTGTGTTATCTATCTCTGTCTAGTGTAATAGTTACCTGGCTGTGTTATCTATCTCTGTCTAGTGTAATAGTTACCTGGCTGTGTTATCTATCTCTGTCTAGTGTAATAGTTACCTGGCTGTGTTATCTATCTCTGTCTAGTGTAATAGTTACCTGGCAGGGCTGTGTTATCTATCTCTGTCTAGTGTAATAGTTACCTGGCAGGGCTGTGTTATCTATCTCTGTCTAGTGTAATAGTTACCGGGCAGGGCTGTGTTATCTTTCTCTGTCTAGTGTAATAGTTACCTGGCTGTGTTATCTATCTCTGTCTAGTGTAATAGTTACCTGGCAGGGCTGTGTTATCTATCTCTGTCTAGTGTAATAGTTACCTGGCAGGGCTGTGTTATCTATCTCTGTCTAGTGTAATAGTTACCTGGCAGGGCTGTGTTATCTTTCTCTGTCTAGTGTAATAGTTACCTGGCAGGGCTGTGTTATCTATCTCTGTCTAGTGTAATAGTTACCTGGCAGGGCTGTGTTATCTTTCTCTGTCTAGTGTAATAGTTACCTGGCTGTGTTATCTATCTCTGTCTAGTGTAGTAGTTACCTGGCAGGGCTGTGTTATCTATCTCTGTCTAGTGTAATAGTTACCTGGCTGTGTTATCTATCTCTGTCTAGTGTAATAGTTACCTGGCTGTGTTATCTATCTCTGTCTAGTGTAATAGTTACCTGGCAGGGCTGTGTTATCTATCTCTGTCTAGTGTAATAGTTACCTGGCTGTGTTATCTATCTCTGTCTAGTGTAATAGTTACCTGGCTGTGTTATCTATCTCTATCTAGTGTAATAGTTACCTGGCTGTGTTATCTATCTCTGTCTAGTGTAATAGTTACCTGGCAGGGCTGTGTTATCTATCTCTGTCTAGTGTAGTAGTTACCTGGCAGGGCTGTGTTATCTATCTCTGTCTAGTGTAGTAGTTACCTGGCTGTGTTATCTATCTCTGTCTAGTGTAATAGTTACCTGGCAGGGCTGTGTTATCTATCTCTGTCTAGTGTAATAGTTACCTGGCAGGGCTGTGTTATCTATCTCTGTCTAGTGTAATAGTTACCTGGCAGGGCTGTGTTATCTATCTCTGTCTAGTGTAATAGTTACCTGGCAGGGCTGTGTTATCTATCTCTGTCTAGTGTAATAGTTACCTGGCAGGGCTGTGTTATCTATCTCTGTCTAGTGTAATAGTTACCTGGCTGTGTTATCTATCTCTGTCTAGTGTAATAGTTACCTGGCAGGGCTGTGTTATCTATCTCTGTCTAGTGTAATAGTTACCTGGCTGTGTTATCTATCTCTGTCTAGTGTAATAGTTACCTGGCAGGGCTGTGTTATCTATCTCTGTCTAGTGTAATAGTTACCTGGCTGTGTTATCTATCTCTGTCTAGTGTAATAGTTACCTGGCAGGGCTGTGTTATCTATCTCTGTCTAGTGTAATAGTTACCTGGCTGTGTTATCTATCTCTATCTAGTGTAATAGTTACCTGGCTGTGTTATCTATCTCTGTCTAGTGTAATAGTTACCTGGCTGTGTTATCTATCTCTGTCTAGTGTAATAGTTACCTGGCTGTGTTATCTATCTCTGTCTAGTGTAATAGTTACCTGGCAGGGCTGTGTTATCTATCTCTGTCTAGTGTAATAGTTACCTGGCAGGGCTGTGTTATCTATCTCTGTCTAGTGTAATAGTTACCTGGCAGGGCTGTGTTATCTATCTCTGTCTAGTGTAATAGTTACCTGGCAGGGCTGTGTTATCTATCTCTGTCTAGTGTAATAGTTACCTGGCAGGGCTGTGTTATCTATCTCTGTCTAGTGTAATATTTACCTGGCAAGTAGTCACAGCAGTAAACAAAGAGAGTATTCTAACTGTCAGACAGCCTCCTCTGTTCTGCTGCACACACAGGTTAGTCAAGTTCTAGGTACACACACACACACACACACACACACACACACACACACACACACACACACACACACACACACACACACACACACACACACACACACACACACACACACACACACACACACACACACACACACACACACACCCAGCCTACATGCCACTCCCTCTACTTCTTCTTAAAGGTACGGTGCTCAAGGGGAGACGTCAACAACATGGTTTGATCGGCTAATACTTACAGTATCACTCTCTCAACAGTCTGAAGACAGCTGTTGTTGTGAGACCATTTACAGTTTACAGGGTTACATTTCCTCTTAAAACGACAGCTGGACTTCTACTATAGATGTAGCTACTCGCTGACAGTGTGTTAGCATTCAGGATAACCCTAAGGAATTTTCTAGATGTGTTCCACACAGAGCTGTAGTGTAGATGTGTTCGACATAGAGCTGTAGTGTAGATGTGTTCGACACAGAGCTGTAGTGTAGATGTGTTCCACACAGACCTGTAGTGTAGATGTGTTCCACACAGACCTGTAGTGTAGATGTGTTCCACACAGAGCTGTAGTGTAGATGTGTTCCACACAGAGCTGTAGTGTAGATGTGTTCGACACAGAGCTGTAGTGTAGATGTGTTCGACACAGAGCTGTAGTGTAGATGTGTTCCACACAGAGCTGTAGTGTAGATGTGTTCGACACAGAGCGTTACATTAGTGTAGCTACATTACATTTAGTTACATTAGTGTAGTTACATTACATTTAGTTACATTAGTGTAATTACATTACATATATATTAGCGTAGTTACATTTAGTTACATTCGTGTAGTTATATTACATTTAGTTACGTTTAACTGGTTTTAAGTTTGCAGCTTTTCCAACACTCAACGTGCATAAAGTGGAAAACAAAACCAAACCAGCAACAACGCATCAAAAAGTAGAAAGAAAAAACGCATCACGACAAAACAGAGACGTGAGGCAGATTTAAGCAAATCACACATTTAAAACTAGCTTGAATAGGCAGGTCTTTAGTGGGGGGAGGGGTTTTAAATGAGGAAATTGAAGCATGCCTCCTTGACATGTGATGGTGGACTATTCCAGAGGTGAGAGGTCACATGACAGAGAGTCCAATGCCCTGAACTAACTGTACTGTGGGACTGGGGATGTGTTTGTGTTCCAAGTCAGTGAAAACAATGTGTTTACGTTGTCCGTGTAATCTCCATTCCTTCAGGTCTCAGATCACATGTTTTAAACCAGCAGGGGATTGGGACTGATGTTTATGTGAACTTTAAATAAGGGATTGTAGTGTATTTATGGGGAATGTGTATAGAGAAGGGAAGAATGGAGGAGGACTGTTTGGGGCTTGTGGTTGAGGAAAGTCATTTTGAGTCTCCTAGGTAAAAAGCATTCTAAATGGTGCCCCATTCACATTATAGTGCACTACCTTTTGACAAGGGACCATAGAAATCTGGTCAAAAGTAGTGCACTACAAAGGGAGTCATTTTGGTCTGTGTGTTTCAGTCGAGCAGTAAAGTGAAATCGTTTAGATTCTTTTGTATTTACTGTAAGTCTGAGAATGAAAAAAACATAGAATTATGATGATTAAATTATTCCAATTCCCGGAATGATTCTGATTCTCATTCTAGAATGATTCTGATTCTCATTCTAGAATGATTCTGATTCTCATTCTAGAATGATTCTGATTCTCATTCTATGTCCTCTCCAGCCTGGTCCCAGATCTGTCTGTGCTATTTGCAGTTTGGCATGACAACGAGGGACAAGGAATTGGCATTGATTGCACAAACAGACTGACCAGGCTAACACCATACAGAGGACAGACATACAGACTGACCAGGTTAACACCATGTAGAGGACAGACAGACAGACTGACCAGTCTAACACCATATAGAGGACAGACAAACAGACTGACCAGGATAACACCATATAGAGGACAGACTAACAGACTGACCAGTCTAACACCATAGAGAGGACAGACAGACAGACTGACCAGTCTAACACCATATAGAGGACAGACAGACAGACTGACCAGTCTAACACCATAGAGAGGACAGACAGACAGACTGACCAGTCTAACACCATATAGAGGACAGACAGACAGACTGACCAGTCTAACACCATATAGAGGACAGACAGACAGACTGACCAGTCTAACACCATATAGAGGACAGACAGACAGACTGACCAGTCTAACACCATAGAGAGGACAGACAGACAGACTGACCAGTCTAACACCATAGAGAGGACAGACAGACAGACTGACCAGTCTAACACCATATAGAGGACAGACTGACCAGGTTAACTCTTTTTGGTTCCAGGTAGAACTCTTTTTGGTTCCAGGTAGAACTCTTTTTAGTTCCAGGTAGAACTCTTTTTGGTTCCAGGTAGAACTCTTTTTGGTTCCAGGCAGAACTCTTTTGGGTTCCATGTAGAACCCTCTGGGGAAAGAGTTTTACAGGGAACCCGAAAAAATCTTCTCCTACGGGGCCAGCCGAAGCCCCCGTCTGGCTGAAGTCAGGGAAACTCCTCAACAGTCCAACCAGACGTGTAGCTCGCAGCGTTTTACAGAAGCGAGCCCTGTCTGATGGTGAAGTGGTTTACCATGATGGCTGATGCAAGAGGTTTCTATCTACGCTGCCTGAAAATCTGCAGGGTTGACACAGCAGCAGCCTTCTGGCTGTGTCTGCATCCCCAAGTGGTACCCTATGCCCTACATAGTGCACTACTTTGGGACCAGAGCCCATGTTTTGAAGTAGTGCACTTTGGAGAGGAATCGGGATGCCATTTGGGACTTTAGTTTTAGTTTACTGGTCTGTTACGGTAACACACAGACACACCGGTTTCGTTTCCACGGAGACTGGCAGCAGACCACAGGACAGGGTCTGGAAGAGCTGATAAACTGTGGTTAGATTGAGGGCCTCGTTCTGGCTTTCACTTTCCTTTCAATGGTTCAAGAACTTCTCCAAAATAATCTTCAAATACGTTTCTTCATACATACAAAATATAATCATATAAATAATAATTTTCATACATGGGGAGGCTGGTAGCCTAGTGGTTAGAGTGGAGGGGTGGCAGGTAGCCTAGTGGTTAGAGTGGAGGGGAGGCAGGTAGCCTAGTGGTTAGAGTGGAGGGGCGGCAGGTAGACTAGTGGTTAGAGTGGAGGGGAGGCAGGTAGCCTAGTGGTTAGAGTGGAGTGGTGGCAGGTAGCCTAGTGGTTAGAGTGGAGGGGTGGCAGGTAGACTAGTGGTTAGAGTGGAGGGGAGGCAGGTAGACTAGTGGTTAGAGTGGAGGGGCGGCAGGTAGACTAGTGGTTAGAGTGGAGGGGAGGCAGGTAGCCTAGTGGTTAGAGTGGAGTGGTGGCAGGTAGCCTAGTGGTTAGAGTGGAGGGGAGGCTGGTAGCCTAGTGGTTAGAGGGGAGGGGACGGCAGGTAGCCTAGTGGTTAGAGTGGAGGGGTGGCAGGTAGCCTAGTGGTTAGAGTGGAGGGGTGGCAGGTAGACTAGTGGTTAGAGTGGAGGGGTGGCAGGTAGCCTAGTGGTTAGAGTGGAGGGGTGGCAGGTAGCCTAGTGGTTAGAGTGGAGGGGAGGCTGGTAGCCTAGTGGTTAGAGGGGAGGGGACGGCAGGTAGCCTAGTGGTTAGAGTGGAGGGGGGGCAGGTAGACTAGTGGTTAGAGTGGAGGGGAGGCAGGTAGACTAGTGGTTAGAGTGGAGGGGCGGCAGGTAGACTAGTGGTTAGAGTGGAGGGGAGGCAGGTAGCCTAGTGGTTAGAGTGGAGTGGTGGCAGGTAGACTAGTGGTTAGAGTGGAGGGGAGGCTGGTAGCCTAGTGGTTAGAGGGGAGGGGACGGCAGGTAGCCTAGTGGTTAGAGTGGAGGGGTGGCAGGTAGCCTAGTGGTTAGAGTGGAGGGGTGGCAGGTAGACTAGTGGTTAGAGTGGAGGGGTGGCAGGTAGCCTAGTGGTTAGAGTGGAGGGGTGGCAGGTAGCCTAGTGGTTAGAGTGGAGGGGAGGCCTGTAGCCTAGTGGTTAGAGGGGAGGGGACGGCAGGTAGCCTAGTGGTTAGAGTGGAGGGGGGACAGGTAGCCTAGTGGTTAGAGTGGAGGGGACGGCAGGTAGCCTAGTGGTTAGAGTGGAGGGGGGACAGGTAGCCTAGTGGTTAGAGTGGAGGGGAGGCAGGTAGGCTAGTGGTTAGAGTGGAGGGGACGGCAGGTAGCCTAGTGGTTAGAGTGGAGGGGTGGCAGGTAGCCTAGTGGTTAGAGTGGAGGGGTGGCAGGTAGCCTAGTGGTTAGAGTGGAGGGGTGGCAGGTAGACTAGTGGTTAGAGTGGAGGGGAGGCAGGTAGCCTAGTGGTTAGAGTGGAGGGGTGGCAGGTAGACTAGTGGTTAGAGTGGAGGGGAGGCAGGTAGACTAGTGGTTAGAGTGGAGGGGCGGCAGGTAGACTAGTGGTTAGAGTGGAGGGGAGGCAGGTAGCCTAGTGGTTAGAGTGGAGTGGTGGCAGGTAGCCTAGTGGTTAGAGTGGAGGGGAGGCTGGTAGCCTAGTGGTTAGAGGGGAGGGGACGGCAGGTAGCCTAGTGGTTAGAGTGGAGGGGTGGCAGGTAGCCTAGTGGTTAGAGTGGAGGGGTGGCAGGTAGACTAGTGGTTAGAGTGGAGGGGTGGCAGGTAGCCTAGTGGTTAGAGTGGAGGGGTGGCAGGTAGCCTAGTGGTTAGAGTGGAGGGGAGGCTGGTAGCCTAGTGGTTAGAGGGGAGGGGACGGCAGGTAGCCTAGTGGTTAGAGTGGAGGGGGGGCAGGTAGACTAGTGGTTAGAGTGGAGGGGAGGCAGGTAGCCTAGTGGTTAGAGTGGAGTGGTGGCAGGTAGCCTAGTGGTTAGAGTGGAGGGGAGGCAGGTAGACTAGTGGTTAGAGTGGAGGGGCGGCAGGTAGACTAGTGGTTAGAGTGGAGGGGAGGCAGGTAGCCTAGTGGTTAGAGTGGAGTGGTGGCAGGTAGCCTAGTGGTTAGAGTGGAGGGGAGGCTGGTAGCCTAGTGGTTAGAGGGGAGGGGACGGCAGGTAGCCTAGTGGTTAGAGTGGAGGGGTGGAAGGTAGCCTAGTGGTTAGAGTGGAGGGGTGGCAGGTAGACTAGTGGTTAGAGTGGAGGGGTGGCAGGTAGCCTAGTGGTTAGAGTGGAGGGGTGGCAGGTAGCCTAGTGGTTAGAGTGGAGGGGAGGCTGGTAGCCTAGTGGTTAGAGGGGAGGGGACGGCAGGTAGCCTAGTGGTTAGAGTGGAGGGGGGACAGGTAGCCTAGTGGTTAGAGTGGAGGGGACGGCAGGTAGCCTAGTGGTTAGAGTGGAGGGGGGACAGGTAGCCTAGTGGTTAGAGTGGAGGGGAGGCAGGTAGGCTAGTGGTTAGAGTGGAGGGGACGGCAGGTAGCCTAGTGGTTAGAGTGGAGGGGTGGCAGGTAGCCTAGTGGTTAGAGTGGAGGGGTGGCAGGTAGCCTAGTGGTTAGAGTGGAGGGGTGGCAGGTAGACTAGTGGTTAGAGTGGAGGGGAGGCAGGTAGCCTAGTGGTTAGAGTGGAGGGGTGGCAGGTAGACTAGTGGTTAGAGTGGAGGGGAGGCAGGTAGACTAGTGGTTAGAGTGGAGGGGCGGCAGGTAGACTAGTGGTTAGAGTGGAGGGGAGGCAGGTAGCCTAGTGGTTAGAGTGGAGTGGTGGCAGGTAGCCTAGTGGTTAGAGTGGAGGGGAGGCTGGTAGCCTAGTGGTTAGAGGGGAGGGGACGGCAGGTAGCCTAGTGGTTAGAGTGGAGGGGTGGCAGGTAGCCTAGTGGTTAGAGTGGAGGGGTGGCAGGTAGACTAGTGGTTAGAGTGGAGGGGTGGCAGGTAGCCTAGTGGTTAGAGTGGAGGGGTGGCAGGTAGCCTAGTGGTTAGAGTGGAGGGGAGGCTGGTAGCCTAGTGGTTAGAGGGGAGGGGACGGCAGGTAGCCTAGTGGTTAGAGTGGAGGGGGGGCAGGTAGACTAGTGGTTAGAGTGGAGGGGAGGCAGGTAGACTAGTGGTTAGAGTGGAGGGGCGGCAGGTAGACTAGTGGTTAGAGTGGAGGGGAGGCAGGTAGCCTAGTGGTTAGAGTGGAGTGGTGGCAGGTAGCCTAGTGGTTAGAGTGGAGGGGAGGCTGGTAGCCTAGTGGTTAGAGGGGAGGGGACGGCAGGTAGCCTAGTGGTTAGAGTGGAGGGGTGGCAGGTAGCCTAGTGGTTAGAGTGGAGGGGTGGCAGGTAGACTAGTGGTTAGAGTGGAGGGGTGGCAGGTAGCCTAGTGGTTAGAGTGGAGGGGTGGCAGGTAGCCTAGTGGTTAGAGTGGAGGGGAGGCTGGTAGCCTAGTGGTTAGAGGGGAGGGGACGGCAGGTAGCCTAGTGGTTAGAGTGGTGTGGGGACAGGTAGCCTAGTGGTTAGAGTGGAGGGGACGGCAGGTAGCCTAGTGGTTAGAGTGGAGGGGGGACAGGTAGCCTAGTGGTTAGAGTGGAGGGGAGGCAGGTAGGCTAGTGGTTAGAGTGGAGGGGACGGCAGGTAGCCTAGTGGTTAGAGTGGAGGGGTGGCAGGTAGCCTAGTGGTTAGAGTGAAGGGGACGGCAGGTAGCCTAGTGGTTAGAGTGGAGGGGAGGCAGGTAGCCTAGTGGTTAGAGTGGAGGGGACGGCAGGTAGACTAGTGGTTAGAGTGGAGGGGACGGCAGGTAGCCTAGTGGTTAGAGTGGAGGGGTGGCAGGTAGCCTAGTGGTTAGAGTGGAGGGGAGGCTGGTAGCCTAGTGGTTAGAGTGGAGGGGACGGCAGGTAGCCTAGTGGTTAGAGTGGAGGGGACGGCAGGTAGCCTAGTGGTTAGAGTGGAGGGGAGGCAGGTAGCCTAGTGGTTAGAGTGGAGGGGACGGCAGGTAGCCTAGTGGTTAGAGTGGAGGGGTGGCAGGTAGCCTAGTGGTTAGATTGGAGGGGAGGCTGGTAGCCTAGTGGTTAGAGTGGAGGGGACGGCAGGTAGCCTAGTGGTTAGAGTGGAGGGGAGGCAGGTAGCCTAGTGGTTAGAGTGGAGGGGACGGCAGGTAGCCTAGTGGTTAGAGTGGAGGGGTGGCAGGTAGCCTAGTGGTTAGAGTGGAGGGGAGGCTGGTAGCCTAGTGGTTAGAGTGGAGGGGACGGCAGGTAGCCTAGTGGTTAGAGTAGAGGGGAGGCAGGTAGCCTAGTGGTTAGAGTGGAGGGGTGACAGGTAGCCTAGTGGTTAGAGTGGAGGGGTGGCAGGTAGCCTAGTGGTTAGAGTGGTGGGGCGGCAGGTAGCCTAGTGGTTAGAGTGGAGGGGGACAGGTAGCCTAGTGGTTAGAGTGGAGGGGACGGCAGGTAGTCTAGTGTTTAGAGTGGAGGGGAGGCAGGTAGCCTAGTGGTTAGAGTGGAGGGGACGGCAGGTAGACTAGTGGTTAGAGTGGAGGGGACGGCAGGTAGCCTAGTGGTTAGAGTGGAGGGGTGGCAGGTAGCCTAGTGGTTAGAGTGGAGGGGAGGCTGGTAGCCTAGTGGTTAGAGTGGAGGGGACGGCAGGTAGCCTAGTGGTTAGAGTGGAGGGGAGGCAGGTAGCCTAGTGGTTAGAGTGGAGGGGACGGCAGGTAGCCTAGTGGTTAGAGTGGAGGGGTGGCAGGTAGCCTAGTGGTTAGAGTGGAGGGGAGGCTGGTAGCCTAGTGGTTAGAGTGGAGGGGACGGCAGGTAGCCTAGTGGTTAGAGTGGAGGGGAGGCAGGTAGCCTAGTGGTTAGAGTGGAGGGGTGGCAGGTAGCCTAGTGGTTAGAGTGGAGGGGTGGCAGGTAGCCTAGTGGTTAGAGTGGTGGGGCGGCAGGTAGCCTAGTGGTTAGAGTGGAGGGGGACAGGTAGCCTAGTGGTCAGAGTGGAGGGGAGGCAGGTAGCCTAGTGGTTAGAGTGGAGGGGTGGCAAGTAGCCTAGTGGTTAGAGTGGAGTGGAGGCAGGTAGCCTAGTGGTTAGAGTGGAGGGGAGGCAGGTAGCCTAGTGGTTAGAGTGGAGGGGCGGCAGGTAGCCTAGTGGTTAGAGTGGAGGGGTGACAGGTAGCCTAGTGGTTAGAGTGGAGTGGAGGCAGGTAGCCTAGTGGTTAGAGTGGAGGGGCGGCAGGTAGCCTAGTGGTTAGAGTGGAGGGGTGACAGGTAGCCTAAGGGTTAGAGTGGAGGGGGGGGCAGGTAGCCTAGTGGTTAGAGTGGAGGGGAGGCAGGTAGCCTAGTGGTTAGAGTGGAGGGGAGGCAGGTAGCCTAGTGGTTAAAGTGGAGGGGAGGCAGGTAGCCTAGTGGTTAGAGTGTAGGGGATGGCAGGTAGCCTAGTGGTTAGAGTGGAGGGGAGGCAGGTAGCCTAGTGGTTAGAGTGGAGGGGAGGCAGGTAGCCTAGTGGTTAGAGTGGAGGGGAGGCAGGTAGCCTAGTGGTTAAAGTGGAGGGGAGGCAGGTAGCCTAGTGGTTAGAGTGTAGGGGACGGCAGGTAGCCTAGTGGTTAGAGTGGAGGGATGGCAGGTAGCCTAGTGGTTAGAGTGGAGGGGAGGCAGGTAGACTAGTGGTTAGAGTGGAGGGGAGGCAGGTAGCCTAGTGGTTAGAGTGGAGGGGAGGCAGGTAGCCTAGTGGTTAGAGTGGAGGGGAGGCAGGTAGCCTAGTGGTTAGAGTGGAGGGGAGGCAGGTAGACTAGTGGTTAGAGTGGAGGGGACGGCAGGTAGCCTAGTGGTTAGAGTGGAGGGGAGGCAGGTAGCCTAGTGGTTAGAGTGGAGGGGAGGCAGGTAGCCTAGTGGTTAGAGTGGAGGGGAGGCAGGTAGACTAGTGGTTAGAGTGGAGGGGTGGCAGGTAGCCTAGTGGTTAGAGTGGAGGGGAGGCAGGTAGCCTAGTGGTTAGAGTGGAGGGGACGGCAGGTAGCCTAGTGGTTAGAGTGGAGGGGAGGCAGGTAGCCTAGTGGTTAGAGTGGAGGGGAGGCAGGTAGCCTAGTGGTTAGAGTGGAGGGGACGGCAGGTAGCCTAGTGGTTAGAGTGGAGGGGAGGCAGGTAGCCTAGTGGTTAGAGTGGAGGGGAGGCAGGTAGCCTAGTGGTTAGAGTGGAGGGGAGGCAGGTAGCCTAGTGGTTAGAGTGGAGGGGACGGCAGGTAGCCTAGTGGTTAGAGTGGAGGGGAGGCAGGTAGCCTAGTGGTTAGAGTGGAGGGGAGGCAGGTAGCCTAGTGGTTAGAGTGGAGGGGAGGCAGGTAGACTAGTGGTTAGAGTGGAGGGGTGGCAGGTAGCCTAGTGGTTAGAGTGGAGTGGAGGCAGGTAGCCTAGTGGTTAGAGTGGAGGGGAGGCAGGTAGCCTAGTGGTTAGAGTGGAGGGGAGGCAGGTAGACTAGTGGTTAGAGTGGAGTGGAGGCAGGTAGCCTAGTGGTTAGAGTGGAGGGGAGGCAGGTAGCCTAGTGGTTAGAGTGGAGGGGAGGCAGGTAGCCTAGTGGTTAGAGTGTAGTGGAGGCAGGTAGCCTAGTGGTTAGAGTGGAGGGGTGGCAGGTAGCCTAGTGGTTAGAGTGGAGGGGAGGCAGGTAGCCTAGTGGTTAGAGTGTAGTGGAGGCAGGTAGCCTAGTGGTTAGAGTGGAGGGGACGGCAGGTAGCCTAGTGGTTAGAGTGGAGGGGAGGCAGGTAGCCTAGTGGTTAGAGTGGAGGGGAGGCAGGTAGCCTAGTGGTTAGAGTGGAGGGGAGGCAGGTAGCCTAGTGGTTAGAGCGTTGGACTAGTAACCGAAAGGTTGCAAGATCGAATCCCAGAGCTGACAAGGTAAAAATGCGTCGTTCTGCCACTAAACAAGGCAGTTAACCCACTGTTCCTAGGCCGTCATTGAAAATAAGAATTTGTTCTTAACTGACTTGCCTAGTTTTTGAAGAGGTAGGCTTTCAGATGTTTTCGGGAAGCTGGCAGGTACTCGGTTGTCCTAGCTTCAGGGGAAAACTGGTTCACACC
>NC_092090.1:4752930-4802930 GCF_045679555.1 Salvelinus alpinus | reverse complement strand
TTGATCCACCACTCTGAATATAACACTGCCTGTCTGTCTGATTGATCCACCACTCTGAATATAACACTGCCTGTCTGTCTGATTGATCCACCACTCTGAATATAACACTACCTGTCTGTCTGATTGATCCACCACTCTGAATATAATACTACCTGTCTGTCTGATTGATCCACCACTCTGAATATAACACTACCTGTCTGTCTGATTGATCCACCACTCTGAATATAACACTGCCTGTCTGTCTGATTGATCCACCACTCTGAATATAACACTGCCTGTCTGTCTGATTGATCCACCACTCTGAATATAACACTACCTGTCTGTCTGATTGATCCACCACTCTGAATATAACACTACCTGTCTGTCTGATTGATCCATCACTCTGAATATAACACTACCTGTCTGTCTGATTGATCCATCACTCTGAATATAACACTGTCTGTCTGATTGATCCACCACTCTGAATATAACACTACCTGTCTGTCTGATTGATCCACCACTCTGAATATAACACTGCCTGTCTGTGTTCCTGCTGTAGCAACCTGTCTGTGTTCCTTCTGTAGCAACCTGTCTGTGTTCCTGCTGCAGCAACCTGTCTGTGTTCCTGCTGTAGCAACCTGTCTGTGTTCCTTCTGTAGCAACCTGTCTGTGTTCCTGCTCTAGCAACCTGTCTGTGTTCCTGCTGTAGCAACCTGTCTGTGTTCCTGCTCTAGCAACCTGTCTGTGTTCCTGCTGTAGCAACCTGTCTGTGTGCCTGCTGTAGCAACCTGTCTGTGTTCCTGCTGCAGCAACCTGTCTGTGTTCCTGCTGTAGCAACCTGTCTGTGTTCCTGCTGTAGCAACCTGTCTGTGTTCCTGTTGTAGCAACCTGTCTGTGTTCCTGCTGCAGCAACCTGTCTGTGTTCCTGCTGTAGCAACCTGTCTGTGTGCCTGCTGTAGCAACCTGTCTGTGTTCCTGCTGTAGCAACATGTCTGTGTTCCTACTGTAGCAACCTGTCTGTGTTCCTGCTGTAGCAACCTGTCTGTGTTCCTACTGTAGCAACCTGTCTGTGTTCCTGCTGTAGCAACCTGTCTGTGTTCCTGCTGTAGCAACCTGTCTGTTTGACCAGATCAGATATCTAACACAGAGAGATACACAGATACACAGTTAGACAGGAGAGGCCCTCAGATACACAGTGAGATACATGATGAGATGTGTTTTATCTTCATCGACCGCAGGGCGCTGCTGGACCTGACAGAATACAAATGTGCATACCAAATAGCACCCTATTCCCTATATAGTGCACTACTTTAGACCAGAGCCCTATGGCACCCTATTCCCTATATAGTGCACTACTTTAGACCAGGGCCTATAGGGTATAGGGTGTCATTTTGGACAACACCTCTGCCCAGTCCTGTCTGGTTGAAGGGTCAGTGTAATGTAGAGGACAAATTAAATGGTTTCCAAACAGAGATGTATTCTGCCTAACAAAGAGCTGACTTGTTCCCTGAGCCTGCTGGCAGTCAGCTCTCAAACCATTCACTAAAGAGTCATGTTTGTATTGTAGGCAGTTCAGTTGTAAAGCATTTAGAGGAGCGTGTTGAAACATCCTGGAGACGAAGGGACGCTCGTCACCTTTACCTGAACACACACAATGACTTCAGTCACAGCACAGCGGGACACACACACATGGGTAAACACACACACAAGTACTATACACCTGGCCTTGTGCAGTATCTCATAACTGTACACCTGTAAACACAGACCAGGTGAGAGAGAGAGTCCAAACCAGGTACACAGACCAGGGGGAGAGAGAGAGTCCAACCCAGGTACACAGACCAGGGGAGAGAGAGTCCAACCCAGGTACACAGACCAGGGGGAGAGAGAGTCCAAACCAGGTACACAGACCAGGGGGAGAGAGAGTCCAAACCAGGTACACAGACCAGGGGAGAGAGAAAGAGTCCAACCCAGGTACACAGACCAGGGGAGAGAGAGTCCAACCCAGGTACACAGACCAGGGGGAGAGAGAGTCCAACCCAGGTACACAGACCAGGGGGAGAGAGAGTCCAACCCAGGTACACAGACCAGGGGAGAGATAGAGTCCAACCCAGGTACACAGACCAGGGGAGAGAGAAAGAGTCCAACCCAGGTACACAGACCAGGGGAGAGAGAGTCCAACCCAGGTACACAGACCAGGGGGAGAGAGAGTCCAACCCAGGTACACAGACCAGGGGGAGAGAGAGTCCAACCCAGGTACACAGACCAGGGGAGAGAGAGAGTCCAACCCAGGTACACAGACCAGGGGAGAGAGAGAGTCCAACCCAGGTACACAGACCAGGGGAGAGAGAAAGAGTCCAACCCAGGTACACAGACCAGGGGGAGAGAGAGTCCAACCCAGGTACACAGACCAGGGGAGAGATAGAGTCCAACCCAGGTACACAGACCAGGGGGAGAGAGAGAGTCCAACCCAGGTACACAGACCAGGGGGAGAGAGAGAGTCCAACCCAGGTACACAGACCAGGGAGAGAGAGAGTCCAACCCAGGTACACAGACCAGGGGGGAGAGAGAGTCCAACCCAGGTATACAGACCAGGGGAGAGAGAGTCCAACCCAGGTACACAGACCAGGGGGAGAGAGAGAGAGTCCAACCCAGGTACACAGACCAGGTGAGAGAGAGAGTCCAACCCAGGAACACAGACCAGGGGGAGAGAGAGTCCAACCCAGGTATACAGACCAGGGGGAGAGAGAGAGTCCAACACAGGTACACAGACCAGGAGGAGAGAGAGTCCAACCCAGGTACACAGACCAGGTGAGAGAGAGAGTCCAACCCAGGAACACAGACCAGGGGGAGAGAGAGTCCAACCCAGGTATACAGACCAGGGGGAGAGAGAGAGTCCAACCCAGGTACACAGCCCAGGGGGGAGAGAGTCCAACCCAGGTACACAGACCAGGGGAGAGAGAGTCCAACCCAGGTACACAGACCAGGGGAGAGAGAGTCCAACCCAGGTACACAGACCAGGGGGAGAGAGAGAGTCCAACCCAGGAACACAGACCAGGGGAGAGAGAGTCCAACCCAGGTACACAGACCAGGGGGAGAGAGAGAGTCCAACACAGGTACACAGACCAGGGGGGAGAGAGAGTCCAACCCAGGAACACAGACCAGGGGGAGAGAGAGAGTCCAACACAGGTACACAGACCAGGGGAGAGAGAGAGAGTCCAACCCAGGTACACAGACCAGGGGAGAGAGAGTCCAACCCAGGTACACAGACCAGGGGAGAGAGAGTCCAACCCAGGTACACAGACCAGGGGGGAGAGAGAGTCCAACCCAGGTACACAGACCAGGGGAGAGAGAGAGAGTCCAACCCAGGTACACAGACCAGGGGAGAGAGAGAGAGTCCAACCCAGGTACACAGACCAGGGGGAGAGAGAGAGAGTCCAACCCAGGTACACAGACCAGGGGAGAGAGAGTCCAACCCAGGTACACAGACCAGGGGAGAGAGAGAGTCCAACCCAGGTACACAGACCAGGGGGAGAGAGAGAGTCCAACCCAGGTACACAGACCAGGGGGGAGAGAGAGTCCAACCCAGGTACACAGACCAGGGGGAGAGAGAGAGTCCAACCCAGGTACACAGACCAGGGGGGAGAGAGAGTCCAACCCAGGTACACAGACCAGGGGAGAGAGAGAGTCCAACCCAGGTACACAGACCAGGGGGAGAGAGAGAGTCCAACCCAGGTACACAGACCAGGGGGGAGAGAGAGTCCAACCCAGGTACACAGACCAGGGGAGAGAGAGAGTCCAACCCAGGTACACAGACCAGGGGGAGAGAGAGAGTCCAACCCAGGTAGACAGACCAGGGGGGAGAGAGAGTCCAACCCAGGTACACAGACCAGGGGGAGAGAGAGAGTCCAACCCAGGTACACAGACCAGGTGGAGAGAGAGAGAGTCCAACCCAGGTACACAGACCAGGGGAGAGAGAGAGAGTCCAACCCAGGTACACAGACCAGGGGGAGAGAGAGAGAGTCCAACCCAGGTACACAGACCAGGGGAGAGAGAGTCCAACCCAGGTACACAGACCAGGGGAGAGAGAGAGTCCAACCCAGGAACACAGACCAGGGGGAGAGAGAGAGAGTCCAACCCAGGTACACAGACCAGGGGAGAGATAGAGAGAGTCCAACCCAGGTACACAGACCAGGGGAGAGAGAGTCCAACCCAGGTACACAGACCAGGGAGAGAGAGAGTCCAACCCAGGAACACAGACCAGGGGAGAGAGAGTCCAACCCAGGAACACAGACCAGGGGGAGAGAGAGAGTCCAACCCAGGAACACAGACCAGGGGAGAGAGAGAGTCCAACCCAGGTACACAGACCAGGGGGAGAGAGAGTCCAACCAAGGTACACAGACCAGGGGAGAGAGAGAGTCCAACCCAGGTACACAGACCAGGGGGAGAGAGAGTCCAACCCAGGTACACAGACCAGGGGGGGAGAGAGTCCAACCCAGGTACACAGACCAGGGGAGAGAGAGAGTCCAACCCAGGTACACAGACCAGGGGGAGAGAGAGTCCAACCCAGGAACACAGACCAGGGGAGAGAGAGAGAGTCCAACCCAGGTACACAGACCAGGTGAGAGAGAGAGAGTCCAACCCAGGTACACAGACCAGGGGAGAGAGAGAGTCCAACCCAGGGACACAGACCAGGGGAGAGAGAGAGTCCAACCCAGGTACACAGACCAGGGGGAGAGAGAGTCCAACCCAGGAACACAGACCAGGGGAGAGAGAGAGTCCAACCCAGGTACACAGACCAGGGGAGAGAGAGAGAGTCCAACCCAGGTACACAGACCAGGGGGGAGAGAGAGTCCAACCCAGGTACACAGACCAGGGGGAGAGAGAGTCCAACCCAGGAACACAGACCAGGGGAGAGAGAGAGTCCAACCCAGGTACACAGACCAGGGGGAGAGAGAGTCCAACCCAGGTACACAGACCAGGGGAGAGAGAGAGTCCAACCCAGGTACACAGACCAGGGGAGAGAGAGAGTCCAACCCAGGTACACAGACCAGGGGGAGAGAGAGAGTCCAACCCAGGTACACAGACCAGGGGGAGAGAGAGAGTCCAACCCAGGTACACAGACCAGGGGGAGAGAGAGTCCAACCCAGGAACACAGACCAGGGGGAGAGAGTCCAACCCAGGTACACAGACCAGGGGGGAGAGAGAGTCCAACCCAGGTACACAGACCAGGGGGAGAGAGTCCAACCCAGGTACACAGACCAGGGAGAGAGAGAGAGAGTCCAACCCAGGAACACAGACCAGGGGAGAGAGAGAGAGTCCAACCCAGGTACACAGACCAGGGGGAGAGAGAGTCCAACCCAGGTACACAGACCAGGGAGAGAGAGAGAGAGTCCAACCCAGGAACACAGACCAGGGGAGAGAGAGAGTCCAACCCAGGTACACAGACCAGGGGGAGAGAGAGTCCAACCCAGGTATACAGACCAGGGGGAGAGAGAGTCCAACCCAGGTACACAGACCAGGGGGAGAGAGAGTCCAACCCAGGTACACAGACCAGGGGGGGAGAGAGTCCAACCCAGGTACACAGACCAGGGGAGAGAGAGAGTCCAACCCAGGTACACAGACCAGGGGGAGAGAGAGTCCAACCCAGGAACACAGACCAGGGGAGAGAGAGAGAGTCCAACCCAGGTACACAGACCAGGTGAGAGAGAGAGAGTCCAACCCAGGTACACAGACCAGGGGAGAGAGAGAGTCCAACCCAGGTACACAGACCAGGGGAGAGAGAGAGTCCAACCCAGGTACACAGACCAGGGGGAGAGAGAGTCCAACCCAGGAACACAGACCAGGGGAGAGAGAGAGTCCAACCCAGGTACACAGACCAGGGGAGAGAGAGAGAGTCCAACCCAGGTACACAGACCAGGGGGGAGAGAGAGTCCAACCCAGGTACACAGACCAGGGGGAGAGAGAGTCCAACCCAGGAACACAGACCAGGGGAGAGAGAGAGTCCAACCCAGGTACACAGACCAGGGGGAGAGAGAGTCCAACCCAGGTACACAGACCAGGGGAGAGAGAGAGTCCAACCCAGGTACACAGACCAGGGGAGAGAGAGAGTCCAACCCAGGTACACAGACCAGGGGGAGAGAGAGAGTCCAACCCAGGTACACAGACCAGGGGGAGTTAGAGAGTCCAACCCAGGTACACAGACCAGGGGGAGAGAGAGTCCAACCCAGGAACACAGACCAGGGGGAGAGAGTCCAACCCAGGTACACAGACCAGGGGGGAGAGAGAGTCCAACCCAGGTACACAGACCAGGGGGAGAGAGTCCAACCCAGGTACACAGACCAGGGAGAGAGAGAGAGAGTCCAACCCAGGAACACAGACCAGGGGAGAGAGAGAGAGTCCAACCCAGGTACACAGACCAGGGGGAGAGAGAGTCCAACCCAGGTACACAGACCAGGGAGAGAGAGAGAGAGTCCAACCCAGGAACACAGACCAGGGGAGAGAGAGAGTCCAACCCAGGTACACAGACCAGGGGGAGAGAGAGTCCAACCCAGGTATACAGACCAGGGGGAGAGAGAGTCCAACCCAGGTACACAGACCAGGGGGAGAGAGAGTCCAACCCAGGTACACAGACCAGGGGAGAGAGAGAGTCCAACCCAGGTACACAGACCAGGGAGAGAGAGAGAGTCCAACCCAGGTACACAGACCAGGGGAGAGAGAGAGTCCAACCCAGGTACACAGACCAGGGGAGAGAGAGAGAGTCCAACCCAGGTACACAGACCAGGGGAGAGAGAGAGTCCAACCCAGGTACACAGACCAGGGGAGAGAGAGAGTCCAACCCAGGTACACAGACCAGGGGAGAGAGAGAGTCCAACCCAGGTACACAGACCAGGGGAGAGAGAGAGTCCAACCCAGGTACACAGACCAGGGGAGAGAGAGTCCAACCCAGGACCAGGGGAGAGAGAGAGTCCAACCCAGGTACACAGACCAGGGGAGAGAGAGAGAGTCCAACCCAGGTACACAGACCAGGGGGGAGAGAGAGTCCAACCCAGGTACACAGACCAGGGGGAGAGAGAGTCCAACCCAGGAACACAGACCAGGGGAGAGAGAGAGTCCAACCCAGGTACACAGACCAGGGGGAGAGAGAGTCCAACCCAGGTACACAGACCAGGGGAGAGAGAGAGTCCAACCCAGGTACACAGACCAGGGGAGAGAGAGAGTCCAACCCAGGTACACAGACCAGGGGGAGAGAGAGAGTCCAACCCAGGTACACAGACCAGGGGGAGAGAGAGAGTCCAACCCAGGTACACAGACCAGGGGGAGAGAGAGTCCAACCCAGGAACACAGACCAGGGGGAGAGAGTCCAACCCAGGTACACAGACCAGGGGGGAGAGAGAGTCCAACCCAGGTACACAGACCAGGGGGAGAGAGTCCAACCCCGGTACACAGACCAGGGAGAGAGAGAGAGAGTCCAACCCAGGAACACAGACCAGGGGAGAGAGAGAGAGTCCAACCCAGGTACACAGACCAGGGGGAGAGAGAGTCCAACCCAGGTACACAGACCAGGGAGAGAGAGAGAGAGTCCAACCCAGGCACACAGACCAGGGGAGAGAGAGAGTCCAACCCAGGTACACAGACCAGGGGGAGAGAGAGTCCAACCCAGGTATACAGACCAGGGGGAGAGAGAGTCCAACCCAGGTACACAGACCAGGGGGAGAGAGAGTCCAACCCAGGTATACAGACCAGGGGGAGAGAGAGAGTCCAACCCAGGTATACAGACCAGGGGGAGAGAGAGAGTCCAACCCAGGTACACAGACCAGGGGGAGAGAGAGAGCCCAACCCAGGTATACAGACCAGGGGGAGAGAGAGAGTCCAACCCAGGTACACAGACCAGGGGGGAGAGAGTCCAACCCAGGTACACAGACCAGGGGGAGAGAGAGTCCAACCCAGGTACACAGACCAGGGGAGAGAGAGAGTCCAACCCAGGTACACAGACCAGGGGAGAGAGAGAGTCCAACCCAGGTACACAGACCAGGGAGAGAGAGAGAGTCCAACCCAGGAACACAGACCAGGGTGAGAGAGAGAGTCCAACCCAGGTACACAGACCAGGGGAGAGAGAGAGTCCAACCCAGGTACACAGACCAGGGGGAGAGAGAGTCCAACCCAGGTACACAGACCAGGGTGAGAGAGAGAGTCCAACCCAGGTACACAGACCAGGGGAGAGAGAGAGTCCAACCCAGGTACACAGACCAGGGAGAGAGAGAGAGTCCAACCCAGGAACACAGACCAGGGGAGAGAGAGAGTCCAACCCAGGTACACAGACCAGGGGAGAGAGAGAGTCCAACCCAGGTACACAGACCAGGGGAGAGAGAGAGTCCAACCCAGGTACACAGACCAGGGAGAGAGAGAGAGTCCAACCCAGGAACACAGACCAGGGGAGAGAGAGAGTCCAACCCAGGAACACAGACCAGGGGGAGAGAGAGTCCAACCCAGGTACACAGACCAGGGGAGAGAGAGTCCAACCCAGGAACACAGACCAGGGAGAGAGAGAGTCCAACCCAGGTACACAGACCAGGGAGAGAGAGAGAGAGTCCAACCCAGGTACACAGACCAGGTGAGAGAGAGAGTCCAACCCAGGTACACAGACCAGGTGAGAGAGAGAGTCCAACCCAGGTACACAGACCAGGGAGAGAGAGAGAGAGTCCAACCCAGGAACACAGACCAGGGGAGAGAGAGAGTCCAACCCAGGTACACAGACCAGGGGGAGAGAGAGTCCAACCCAGGTATACAGACCAGGGGGAGAGAGAGTCCAACCCAGGTACACAGACCAGGGGGAGAGAGAGTCCAACCCAGGTATACAGACCAGGGGGAGAGAGAGAGTCCAACCCAGGTATACAGACCAGGGGGAGAGAGAGAGTCCAACCCAGGTACACAGACCAGGGGGAGAGAGAGAGCCCAACCCAGGTATACAGACCAGGGGGAGAGAGAGAGTCCAACCCAGGTACACAGACCAGGGGGGAGAGAGTCCAACCCAGGTACACAGACCAGGGGGAGAGAGAGTCCAACCCAGGTACACAGACCAGGGGAGAGAGAGAGTCCAACCCAGGTACACAGACCAGGGGAGAGAGAGAGTCCAACCCAGGTACACAGACCAGGGAGAGAGAGAGAGTCCAACCCAGGAACACAGACCAGGGTGAGAGAGAGAGTCCAACCCAGGTACACAGACCAGGGGAGAGAGAGAGTCCAACCCAGGTACACAGACCAGGGGGAGAGAGAGTCCAACCCAGGTACACAGACCAGGGTGAGAGAGAGAGTCCAACCCAGGTACACAGACCAGGGGAGAGAGAGAGTCCAACCCAGGTACACAGACCAGGGAGAGAGAGAGAGTCCAACCCAGGAACACAGACCAGGGGAGAGAGAGAGTCCAACCCAGGTACACAGACCAGGGGAGAGAGAGAGTCCAACCCAGGTACACAGACCAGGGGAGAGAGAGAGTCCAACCCAGGTACACAGACCAGGGAGAGAGAGAGAGTCCAACCCAGGAACACAGACCAGGGGAGAGAGAGAGTCCAACCCAGGAACACAGACCAGGGGGAGAGAGAGTCCAACCCAGGTACACAGACCAGGGGAGAGAGAGTCCAACCCAGGAACACAGACCAGGGAGAGAGAGAGTCCAACCCAGGTACACAGACCAGGGGGAGAGAGAGTCCAACCCAGGTACACAGACCAGGGGGAGAGAGAGTCCAACCCAGGTACACAGACCAGGGGGAGAGAGAGAGTCCAACCCAGGTACACAGACCAGGGGAGAGAGAGAGTCCAACCCAGGTACACAGACCAGGGGGAGAGAGAGTCCAACCCAGGTACACAGACCAGGGGGAGAGAGAGTCCAACCCAGGTACACAGACCAGGGGGAGAGAGAGTCCAACCCAGGTACACAGACCAGGGGGAGAGAGAGAGTCCAACCCAGGAACACAGACCAGGGGGAGAGAGAGAGTCCAACCCAGGTACACAGACCAGGGGAGAGAGAGAGTCCAACCCAGGTACACAGACCAGGGAGAGAGAGAGTCCAACCCAGGTACACAGACCAGGGGGAGAGAGAGAGTCCAACCCAGGTACACAGACCAGGGAGAGAGAGAGTCCAACCCAGGTACACAGACCAGGGGGAGAGAGAGAGTCCAACCCAGGTACACAGACCAGGGGAGAGAGAGAGTCCAACCCAGGTACACAGACCAGGGGGAGAGAGAGTCCAACCCAGGTACACAGACCAGGGGGAGAGAGAGTCCAACCCAGGTACACAGACCAGGGGGAGAGAGAGTCCAACCCAGGTACACAGACCAGGGGGAGAGAGAGTCCAACCCAGGTACACAGACCAGGGGGAGAGAGAGTCCAACCCAGGTACACAGACCAGGGGGAGAGAGAGAGTCCAACCCAGGAACACAGACCAGGGGAGAGAGAGAGTCCAACCCAGGTACACAGACCAGGGGAGAGAGAGAGTCCAACCCAGGTACACAGACCAGGTGAGAGAGAGAGTCCAACCCAGGTACACAGACCAGGTGAGAGAGAGAGTCCAACCCAGGTACACAGACCAGGGGAGAGAGAGTCCAACCCAGGTACACAGACCAGGGGGGAGAGAGTCCAACCCAGGTACACAGACCAGGGGAGAGAGAGTCCAACCCAGGTACACAGACCAGGGGGAGAGAGAGAGTCCAACCCAGGTACACAGACCAGGGGAGAGAGAGAGTCCAACCCAGGTACACAGACCAGGGGGAGAGAGAGTCCAACCCAGGTACACAGACCAGGGGAGAGAGAGAGTCCAACCCAGGTACACAGACCAGGGGGAGAGAGAGTCCAACCCAGGTACACAGACCAGGGGGAGAGAGAGTCCAACCCAGGTACACAGACCAGGGGGAGAGAGGGAGTCCAAACCAGGTACACAGACCAGGGGAGAGAGAGTCCAACCCAGGTACACAGACCAGGGGAGAGAGAGAGTCCAACCCAGGTACACAGACCAGGGGGAGAGAGAGTCCAACCCAGGTACACAGACCAGGGGGGAGAGAGAGTCCAACCCAGGTACACAGACCAGGGGGAGAGAGAGAGAGAGTCCAACCCAGGTACACAGACCAGGGGAGAGAGAGAGTCCAACCCAGGTACATAGACCAGGGGAGAGAGAGTCCAACCCAGGTACACAGACCAGGTGAGAGAGAGAGTCCAACCCAGGTACACAGACCAGGGGAGAGAGAGAGTCCAACCCAGGTACACAGACCAGGGGAGAGAGAGTCCAACCCAGGTACACAGACCAGGTGAGAGAGAGAGTCCAACCCAGGTACACAGACCAGGTGAGAGAGAGTCCAACCCAGGTACACAGACAAGGGGAGAGAGAGAGAGTCCAACCCAGGTACACAGACCAGGGGAGAGAGAGAGAGTCCAACCCAGGTACACAGACCAGGTGAGAGAGAGAGTCCAACCCAGGTACACAGACCAGGGGAGAGAGAGAGTCCAACCCAGGTACACAGACCAGGGGAGAGAGAGAGAGTCCAACCCAGGTACACAGACCAGGGGGAGAGAGAGAGTCCAACCCAGGTATACAGACAAGGGGAGAGAGAGAGAGTCCAACCCAGGTACACAGACCAGGGGGAGAGAGAGAGTCCAACCCAGGTACACAGACCAGGTGAGAGAGAGTCCAACCCAGGTACACAGACAAGGGGAGAGAGAGAGAGTCCAACCCAGGTACACAGACCAGGTGAGAGAGAGTCCAACCCAGGTACACAGACAAGGGGAGAGAGAGAGAGTCCAACCCAGGTACACAGACCAGGGGAGAGAGAGTCCAACCCAGGTACACAGACCAGGGGAGAGAGAGTCCAACCCAGGTACACAGACCAGGGGGAGAGAGAGTCCAACCCAGGAACACAGACCAGGGGGAGAGAGAGAGTCCAACCCAGGTATACAGACCAGGGGAGAGAGAGTCCAACCCAGGTACACAGACCAGGGGGGAGAGAGAGTCCAACCCAGGAACAAAGGTCATCTCTTTATTTGGGGAACTAGTTTGATCGGTGTCTTGGGGAATCTTCATCCTACAGCTGTTCTCTTATCTTTGCCCTCCACCTGCCACCTGCACCAACTCTTCTCACTCTGGCCTCCTCACTAGGACATGCAACGGCTGGCTGGCTGGCTGGCTGACTGGATGACTGGCTGGTTGGTTGGCTGGTTGGCTGGCTGACTGGATGACTGGCTGACTGGATGACTGGCTGGTTGGCTGGCTGACTGGATGACTGGCTGGATGGATGGCTGGCTGACTGGCTGGCTGGCTGGATGACTCGCAAGATGACTGGCTGGTTGGCTGGATGACTGGCAAGATGACTGGTTGGCTGGCTGGCTGGTTGGCTGGCGGCTGGCTGGCTGACTGGATGACTGGCTGGCTGGATGGCTGGCTGGATGGATGGCTGGCTGGCTGGCTGGCTGGCTGGCTAGCTGGATGACTGGCTGGCTGGCTGGCTGGCTGGCTGGCTGGCTGGCTGACTGGCTGGCTGGTTGGCTGGATGACTGGCAAGATGACTGGCTGGCTGGTTGGCTGGCTGGTTGGCTGGATGACTGGCAAGATGACTGGCTGGCTGGCTGAATGGATGACTGGATGACTGGATGACTGGTTGAATGGCTGGTTGAATGGCTGGTTGAATGGCTGTTTGGCTGGTGATCTAGAGCTGCGTTGGCTCGCATTTTGGTTTAATGTGTGTCTATAAAGGAGAGAGTGGAAAACACACACACACACACACACAACACACACACACACACACACACACACACACACACACACACACACACACACACACACACACACACACACACACACACACACACACACACACACACACACACACCGCAGTCAAACTCAGACACCCACAACTTGTTTGTTAGTTTTATGGTTAGTCAGTGGCACCACTCTCTGACATTGAAGGATGACTGACTGTGTGTGTGTGTGTGTGTGTGTGTGTGTGTGTGTGTGTGTGTGTGTGTGTGTGTGTGTGTGTGTGTGTGTGTGTGTGTGTGTGTGTGTGTGTGTGTGTGTGTGTGTGTGTATGTGTGTGTGTGTGTGTGTATTTGTGTGTGTGTGTGTGTGTGTGTGTGTGTGTGTGTGTGTGTGTGTGTGTGTGTGTGTGTGTGTGTGTGTGTGTGTGTGTGTGTGTGTGTGTGTGTGTGTGTGTGTGTGTGTGTGTGTGTGTGTGTGTGTGTGTTATCCTCTCTCTCCTTCACAGACACACATTAAACCAACATGCGAGCCAACGCAGCTCCGGATCCAACCACCACATTCTGTGGTACTGAGAGCAGCGGGCCCGACCCAAACCCTGAAGAATGATAGGAACCCGGGTCCGATTCAAGTTACAGCTGAGATGAACAGTCCCTTTTCCTCCGTTCAGTCCAGTGGTTAACCCCAGAAGTCTATCTGATTCAACGGTGGATAAAGATACAGCACGTTGTTTATGATCGCTTGTAAGTCTTAATGAAACCACCAAACCACATGCTGGTATTGTGTGGTGAGAGTTAAACAATGATCCTCTAATGGCTCAATGAAATCATAACCGTTTTTATTATCCAGTGGTTTCTGTTAAAGGGATACACCTCGGGATTTTGGCAAGGATACCCTTTATCTCCCCCCCCCCCCCCCCCCTCCCCCCTATGTTTTTCCCTCTGTGTCTAGTATGAAGGAAGTTTCGGGAGCCAATGCTAACTAGCGTTAGCGCAATGACTGTAATTCTATGGGTATCTATTAGCATGCAATGACTGGAACTGTCTGGGAAATGCTAGTTAGCACTGGCTAGCAAAACTACCTTCCTTCATACTGGAAACAGAGACTCTGGGTCAGTAGATAAAGGACCTCATCTGACTCTGGGTCAGTAGATAAAGGACCTCATCTGACTCTGGGTCAGTAGATAAAGGACCTCATCTGACTCTGGGTCAGTAGATAAAGGGCCTCATCTGACTCTGGGTCAGTAGATAAAGGGCCTCATCTGACTCTGGGTCAGTAGATAAAGGTCCTCATCTGACTCTGGGTCAGTAGATTACGGGCCTCCTCTGACTCTGGGTCAGTAGATAAAGGGCCTCATCTGACTCTGGGTCAGTAGATAAAGGGCCTCATCTGACTCTGGGTCAGTAGATAAAGGACCTCATCTGACTCTGGGTCAGTAGATAAAGGACCTCATCTGACTCTGGGTCAGTAGATACAGGGCCTCATCTGACTCTGGGTCAGTAGATAAAGGGCCTCATCTGACTCTGGGTCAGTAGATAAAGGACCTCATCTGACTCTGGGTCAGTAGATAAAGGACCTCATCTGACTCTGGGTCAGTAGATAAAGGGCCTCATCTGACTCTGGGTCAGTAGATAAAGGACCTCATCTGACTCTGGGTCAGTAGATAAAGGGCCTCATCTGACTCTGGGTCAGTAGATAAAGGCCCTCATCTGACTCTGGGTCAGTAGATAAAGGCCCTCATCTGACTCTGGGTCAGTAGATAAAGGGCCTCATCTGACTCTGGGTCAGTAGATAAAGGGCCTCATCTGACTCTGGGTCAGTAGATAAAGGACCTCATCTGACTCTGGGTCAGTAGATAAAGGACCTCATCTGACTCTGGGTCAGTAGATAAAGGACCTCATCTGACTCTGGGTCAGTAGATAAAGGGCCTCATCTGACTCTGGGTCAGTAGATACAGGGCCTCATCTGACTCTGGGTCAGTAGATAAAGGACCTCATCTGACTCTGGGTCAGTAGATAAAGGACCTCATCTGACTCTGGGTCAGTAGATAAAGGGCCTCATCTGACTCTGGGTCAGTAGATAAAGGACCTCATCTGACTCTGGGTCAGTAGATAAAGGCCCTCATCTGACTCTGGGTCAGTAGATAAAGGGCCTCATCTGACTCTGGGTCAGTAGATAAAGGGCCTCATCTGACTCTGGGTCAGTAGATAAAGGGCCTCATCTGACTCTGGGTCAGTAGATAAAGGGCCTCATCTGACTCTGGGTCAGTAGATAAAGGGCCTCATCTGACTCTGGGTCAGTAGATAAAGGACCTCATCTGACTCTGGGTCAGTAGATAAAGGACCTCATCTGACTCTGGGTCAGTAGATAAAGGGCCTCATCTGACTCTGGGTCAGTAGATAAAGGGCCTCATCTGACTCTGGGTCAGTAGATAAAGGACCTCATCTGACTCTGGGTCAGTAGATAAAGGGCCTCATTTGACTCTGGGTCAGTAGATAAAGGGCTTCATCTGACTCTGGGTCAGTAGATAAAGGGCCTCATCTGACTCTGGGTCAGTAGATAAAGGGCCTCATCTGACTCTGGGTCAGTAGATAAAGGGCCTCATCTGACTCTGGGTCAGTAGATAAAGGACCTCATCTGACTCTGGGTCATTAGATAAAGGGCCTCATTTGACTCTGGGTCAGTAGATAAAGGGCCTCATCTGACTCTGGGTCAGTAGATAAAGGGCCTAATTTGACTCTGGGTCAGTAGATAAAGGGCCTCATCTGACTCTGGGTCAGTAGATAAAGGACCTCATCTGACTCTGGGTCAGTAGATAAAGGACCTCATCTGACTCTGGGTCAGTAGATAAAGGACCTCATCTGACTCTGGGTCAGTAGATAAAGGGCCTCATCTGACTCTGGGTCAGTAGATACAGGGCCTCATCTGACTCTGGGTCAGTAGATAAAGGACCTCATCTGACTCTGGGTCAGTAGATAAAGGACCTCATCTGACTCTGGGTCAGTAGATAAAGGGCCTCATCTGACTCTGGGTCAGTAGATAAAGGACCTCATCTGACTCTGGGTCAGTAGATAAAGGCCCTCATCTGACTCTGGGTCAGTAGATAAAGGGCCTCATCTGACTCTGGGTCAGTAGATAAAGGGCCTCATCTGACTCTGGGTCAGTAGATAAAGGACCTCATCTGACTCTGGGTCAGTAGATAAAGGACCTCATCTGACTCTGGGTCAGTAGATAAAGGGCCTCATCTGACTCTGGGTCAGTAGATAAAGGGCCTCATCTGACTCTGGGTCAGTAGATAAAGGACCTCATCTGACTCTGGGTCAGTAGATAAAGGGCCTCATTTGACTCTGGGTCAGTAGATAAAGGGCTTCATCTGACTCTGGGTCAGTAGATAAAGGGCCTCATCTGACTCTGGGTCAGTAGATAAAGGGCCTCATCTGACTCTGGGTCAGTAGATAAAGGACCTCATCTGACTCTGGGTCATTAGATAAAGGGCCTCATTTGACTCTGGGTCAGTAGATAAAGGGCCTCATCTGACTCTGGGTCAGTAGATAAAGGGCCTCATTTGACTCTGGGTCAGTAGATAAAGGGCCTCATCTGACTCTGGGTCAGTAGATAAAGGACCTCATCTGACTCTGGGTCAGTAGATAAAGGACCTCATCTGACTCTGGGTCAGTAGATAAAGGACCTCATCTGACTCTGGGTCAGTAGATAAAGGACCTCATCTGACTCTGTGTCAGTAGATAAAGGGCCTCATCTGGGTCAGTAGATAAAGGGCCTCATCTGACTCTGGGTCAGTAGATAAAGGGCCTCATCTGACTCTGGGTCAGTAGATAAAGGACCTCATCTGACTCTGGGTCAGTAGATAAAGGGCCTCATCTGACTCTGGGTCAGTAGATAAAGGACCTCATCTGACTCTGGGTCAGTAGATAAAGGGCCTCATCTGACTCTGGGTCAGTAGATAAAGGACCTCATCTGACTCTGGGTCAGTAGATAAAGGGCCTCATCTGACTCTGGGTCAGTAGATAAAGGGCCTCATCTGACTCTGGGTCAGTAGATAAAGGACCTCATCTGACTCTGGGTCAGTAGATAAAGGACCTCATCTGACTCTGGGTCAGTAGATAAAGGGCCTCATCTGACTCTGGGTCAGTAGATAAAGGGCCTCATCTGACTCTGGGTCAGTAGATAAAGGGCCTCATTTGACTCTGGGTCAGTAGATAAAGGGCCTCATCTGACTCTGGGTCAGTAGATAAAGGGCCTCATCTGACTCTGGGTCAGTAGATAAAGGGCCTCATCTGACTCTGGGTCAGTAGATAAAGGGCCTCATCTGACTCTGGGTCAGTAGATAAAGGGCCTCATCTGACTCTGGGTCAGTAGATAAAGGGCCTCATCTGACTCTGGGTCAGTAGATAAAGGGCCTCATCTGACTCTGGGTCAGTAGATAAAGGGCTTCATCTGACTCTGGGTCAGTAGATAAAGGGCCTCATCTGACTCTGGGTCAGTAGATAAAGGGCCTCATCTGACTCTGGGTCAGTAGATAAAGGGCTTCATCTGACTTTGGGTCAGTAGATAATGGGCCTCATCTGACTCTGGGTCAGTAGATAAAGGGCCTCATCTGACTCTGGGTCAGTAGATAAAGGGCCTCATCTGACTCTGGGTCAGTAGATAAAGGGCCTCATTTGACTCTGGGTCAGTAGATAAAGGACCTCATCTGACTCTGGGTCAGTAGATAAAGGGCCTCATCTGGGTCAGTAGATAAAGGGCCTCATCTGACTCTGGGTCAGTAGATAAAGGAACTCATCTGACTCTGGGTCAGTAGATAAAGGGCCTCATCTGACTCTGGGTCAGTAGATAAAGGACCTCATCTGACTCTGGGTCAGTAGATAAAGGACCTCATCTGACTCTGGGTCAGTAGATAAAGGGCCTCATCTGATTCTGGGTCAGTAGATAAAGGACCTCATCTGACTCTGGGTCAGTAGATAAAGGGCCTCATCTGACTCTGGGTCAGTAGATAAAGGGCCTCATCTGACTCTGGGTCAGTAGATAAAGGGCCTCATCTGACTCTGGGTCAGTAGATAAAGGACCTCATCTGACTCTGGGTCAGTAGATAAAGGGCTTCATCTGACTCTGGGTCAGTAGATAAAGGGCCTCATCTGACTCTGGGTCAGTAGATAAAGGGCCTCATCTGACTCTTGGTCAGTAGATAAAGGACCTCATCTGACTCTGGGTCAGTAGATAAAGGGCCTCATCTGACTCTGGGTCAGTAGATAAAGGGCCTCATCTGACTCTGGGTCAGTAGATAAAGGGCCTCATCTGACTCTGGGTCAGTAGATAAAGGGCTTCATCTGACTCTGGGTCAGTAGATAAAGGACCTCATCTGACTCTGGGTCAGTAGATAAAGGGCCCCATCTGACTCTGGGTCAGTAGATAAAGGGCCTCATCTGACTCTGGGTCAGTAGATAAAGGACCTCATCTGACTCTGGGTCAGTAGATAAAGGGCCTCATCTGACTCTGGGTCAGTAGATAAAGGGCCCCATCTGACTCTGGGTCTGTAGATAAAGGGCCTCATCTGACTCTGGGTCAGTAGATAAAGGGCCTCATCTGACTCTGGGTCAGTAGATAAAGGGCCTCATCTGACTCTGGGTCAGTAGATAAAGGGCCTCATCTGACTCTGGGTCAGTAGATAAAGGGCCTCATCTGACTCTGGGTCAGTAGATAAAGGACCTCATCTGACTCTGGGTCAGTAGATAAAGGACCTCATCTGACTCTGGGTCAGTAGATACAGGGCCTCATCTGACTCTGGGTCAGTAGATAAAGGGCCTCATCTGACTCTGGGTCAGTAGATAAAGGGCCTCATCTGACTCTGGGTCAGTAGATAAAGGGCCTCATCTGACTCTGGGTCAGTAGATAAAGGACCTCATCTGACTCTGGGTCAGTAGATAAAGGGCCTCATCTGACTCTGGGTCAGTAGATACAGGGCCTCATCTGACTCTGGGTCAGTAGATAAAGGGCCTCATCTGACTCTGGGTCAGTTGATAAAGGGCCTCATCTGACTCTGGGTCAGTAGATAAAGGGCCTCATCTGACTCTGGGTCAGTAGATAAAGGACCTCATCTGACTCTGGGTCAGTAGATAAAGGGCTTCATCTGACTCTGGGTCAGTAGATACAGGGCCTCATCAGACTCTGGGTCAGTAGATAAAGGGCCTCATCTGACTCTGGGTCAGTTGATAAAGGGCCTCATCTGACTCTGGGTCAGTAGATAAAGGGCCTCATCTGACTCTGGGTCAGTAGATAAAGGACCTCATCTGACTCTGGGTCAGTAGATAAAGGGCCTCATCTGACTCTGGGTCAGTAGATAAAGGACCTCATCTGACTCTGGGTCAGTAGATACAGGGCCTCATCTGACTCTGGGTCAGTTGATAAAGGGCCTCATCTGACTCTGGGTCAGTAGATACAGGGCCTCATCTGACTCTGGGTCAGTAGATAAAGGGCCTCATCTGACTCTGGGTCAGTTGATAAAGGGCCTCATCTGACTCTGGGTCAGTAGATAAAGGGCCTCATCTGACTCTGGGTCAGTAGATAAAGGGCCTCATTTGACTCTGGGTCAGTAGATAAAGGGCTTCATCTGACTCTGGGTCAGTAGATAAAGGGCCTCATCTGACTCTGGGTCAGTAGATAAAGGGCCTCATCTGACTCTGGGTCAGTAGATAAAGGACCTCATCTGACTCTGGGTCAGTAGATAAAGGGCCTCATCTGACTCTGGGTCAGTAGATAAAGGGCCTCATCTGACTCTGGGTCAGTAGATAAAGGACCTCATCTGACTCTGGGTCAGTAGATAAAGGGCCTCATCTGACTCTGGGTCAGTAGATAAAGGACCTCATCTGACTCTGGGTCAGTAGATAAAGGGCCTCATCTGACTCTGGGTCAGTAGATAAAGGGCCTCATCTGACTCTGGGTCAGTAGATAAAGGGCTTCATCTGACTCTGGGTCAGTAGATAAAGGGCCTCATCTGACTCTGGGTCAGTAGATAAAGCGCCTCATCTGACTCTGGGTCAGTAGATAAAGGGCCTCATCTGACTCTGGGTCAGTAGATAAAGGGCCTCATCTGACTCTGGGTCAGTAGATACAGGGCCTCATTTGACTCTGGGTCAGTAGATAAAGGGCCTCATCTGACTCTGGGTCAGTAGATAAAGGGCCTCATCTGACTCTGGGTCAGTTGATAAACGGCCTCATCTGACTCTGGGTCAGTAGATAAAGGGCCTCATCTGACTCTGGGTCAGTAGATAAAGGGCCTCATCTGACTCTGGGTCAGTAGATAAAGGGCCTCATCTGACTCTGGGTCAGTAGATAAAGGGCCTCATCTGACTCTGGGTCAGTAGATAAAGGGCCTCATCTGACTCTGGGTCAGTAGATAAAGGGCCTCATCTGACTCTGGGTCAGTAGATAAAGGGCCTCATCTGACTCTGGGTCAGTAGATAAAGGGCCTCATCTGACTCTGGGTCAGTATATAAAGGACCTCATCTGACTCTGGGTCAGTAGATAAAGGACCTCATCTGACTCTGGGTCAGTAGATAAAGGGCCTCATCTGACTCTGGGTCAGTAGATAAAGGGCCTCATCTGACTCTGGGTCAGTAGATAAAGGGCCTCATCTGACTCTGGGTCAGTAGATAAAGGGCCTCATCTGACTCTGGGTCAGTAGATAAAGGGCCTCATCTGACTCTGGGTCAGTAGATAAAGGGCCTCATCTGACTCTGGGTCAGTAGATAAAGGGCCTCATCTGACTCTGGGTCAGTAGATAAAGGGCTTCATCTGACTCTGGGTCAGTAGATAAAGGGCCTCATCTGACTCTGGGTCAGTTGATAAACGGCCTCATCTGACTCTGGGTCAGTAGATAAAGGGCCTCATCTGACTCTGGGTCAGTAGATAAAGGACCTCATCTGACTCTGGGTCAGTAGATAAAGGACCTCATCTGACTCTGGGTCAGTAGATAAAGGACCTCATCTGACTCTAGGTCAGTAGATAAACGGCCTCATCTGACTCTGGGTCAGTAGATAAAGGGCCTCATCTGACTCTGGGTCAGTAGATAAAGGACCTCATCTGACTCTGGGTCAGTAGATAAAGGGCCTCATCTGACTCTGGGTCAGTAGATAAAGGGCCTCATCTGACTCTGGGTCAGTAGATAAAGGACCTCATCTGACTCTGGGTCAGTAGATAAAGGGCCTCATCTGACTCTGGGTCAGTAGATACAGGGCCTCATTTCCAACACGTCAATCTGTCCCTTAATTAAAGTGTGTTTTATACACTGTACGTTGTTATCGTGTCACTCTACAGTGTGATAAATAATATTCCAATAAGGGAAAAGCTGAAAGGACATAACCAGAGAAACATAGGAATGGGAAGTTGGTTGCTTCACTTTACCACAAAGTCTCATCTGGCTCAATGAACAGGGCAGCTTCTGGCTAACAATGTTGCCTCTAGTATTACACTGGCATTAGAGGATTGAGCCATCTGACTGTGTGTGTTAGTATGCTATTGTACCATGTCATCTGGTATTATGTATCTAGCTTGCGGACAATACCCCGGCATTACCATGGAGATGCTGTTTTACCACGTAATCTAATATTATGTCTAGATGACAGTGAGGCTGATGTATTCTGTCTAGTCTACAGTGAGGCTGATGTATTCTGTCTAGTTGACAGTGAGGCTGATGTATTCTGTCTAGTCTACAGTGAGGCTGATGTATTCTGTCTAGTCTACAGTGAGGCTGATGTATTCTGTCTAGTTGACAGTGAGGCTGATGTATTCTGTCTAGATGACAGTGAGGCTGATGTATTCTGTCTAGTTGACAGTGAGGCTGATGTATTCTGTCTAGTCTACAGTGAGGCTGATGTATTCTGTCTAGTCTACAGTGAGGCTGATGTATTCTGTCTAGTCTACAGTGAGGCTGATGTATTCTGTCTAGTCTACAGTGAGGCTGATGTATTCTGTCTAGTCTACAGTGAGGCTGATGTATTCTGTCTAGTTGACAGTGAGGCTGATGTTTTCTGTCTAGTCTATAGTGAGGCTGATGTATTCTGTCTAGTTGACAGTGAGGCTGATGTATTCTGTCTAGTTGACAGTGAGGCTGATGTATTCTGTCTAGTTGACAGTGAGGCTGGTGTACTCTGTCTAGTTGACGGTGAGGCTGAAATATATTACAGTACTATATTACATCACTATATTACATCACTATATTACATCACTATATTACAGTACTATATTACATCACTATATCACAGTACTATATTACATCACTATATTACAGTACTATATTACATCACTATATTACAGTACTATATTACAGTACTATATTACAGTACTATATTACATCACTATATTACATCACTATATCACAGTACTATATTACAGTACTATATTACAGTACTATATTACAGTACTATATTACATCACTATATTACATCACTATATTACATCACTATATTACATCACTATATTACATCACTATATTGCATAACTATATTACATCACTATATTACAGTACTATATTACATCACTATATTACAGTACTATATTACATCACTATATTACATCACTATATTACAGTACTATATTACATCACTATATTACAGTACTATATTACATCATTATATTACAGTACTATATTACATCACTATATTACAGTACTATATTACAGCACTATATAACATCACTATATTACAGTACTATATTACAGTACTATATTACAGCACTATATTACATCACTATATTACATCACTATATTACATTACTATATTACAGCACTATATTACATCACTATATTACATCACTATATTACAGTACTATATTACAGTACTATATCACAGTACTATATTACATCGATATATTACAGTACTATATTACATCACTATATTACATCACTATATTACAGTACTATATTACAGTACTATATTACATCACTATATTACATCACTATATTACATCACTATATTATATCACTATATTACATCACCATATTACATCACCATATTACATCACTATATTACATCACTATATTACATCACTATATTACAGTACTATATTACATCACTATATTACATCACTATATTACAGTACTATATTACAGTACTATATTACATCACCATATTACATCACCATATTACATCACTATATTACATCACTATATTACATCACTATATTACAGTACTATATTACATCACTATATTACATCACTATATTACAGTACTATATTACAGTACTATATTACATCACTATATTACATCACTATATTACAGTACTATATTACAGTACTATATTACATCACTATATTACATCACTATATTACATCACTATATTATATCACTATATTACATCACTATATTACAGTACTATATTACATCACTATATTACATCACTATATTACATCACTATATTATAGTACTATATTATATCACTATATTACAGTACTATATTACAGTACTATATTACATCACTATATTACATCACTATATTACATCACTATATTACAGTACTATATTACATCACTATATTACATCACTATATTACATCACTATATTACATCACTATATTACATCACTATATTACAGCACTATATTACAGCACTATATTACATCACTATATTACAGCACTATATTACAGCACTATATTACAGCACTATATTACATCACTATATTACATCACTATATTACAGTACTATATTACATCACTATATTACATCACTATATTACATCACTATATTACATCACTATATTACATCACTATATTACAGCACTATATTACAGCACTATATTACATCACTATATTACAGCACTATATTACAGCACTATATTACAGTACTATATTACATCACTATATTACATCACTATATTACATCACTATATTACAGCACTATATTACAGTACTATATCACAGTACTATATTACATCACTATATTACATCACTATATTACATCACTATATTACAGCACTATATTACATCACTATATTACATCACTATATTACATCACTATATTATAGTACTATATTATATCACTATATTACAGTACTATATTACAGTACTATATTACATCACTATATTACATCACTATATTACATCACTATATTACAGTACTATATTACATCACTATATTACATCACTATATTACATCACTATATTACATCACTATATTACAGCACTATATTACAGCACTATATTACATCACTATATTACAGCACTATATTACAGCACTATATTACAGCACTATATTACATCACTATATTACATCACTATATTACAGTACTATATTACATCACTATATTACATCACTATATTACATCACTATATTACATCACTATATTACATCACTATATTACAGCACTATATTACAGCACTATATTACATCACTATATTACAGCACTATATTACAGCACTATATTACATCACTATATTACATCACTATATTACATCACTATATTACAGCACTATATTACAGTACTATATTACATCACTATATTACATCACTATATTACATCACTATATTACAGTACTATATTACATCACTATATTACATCACTATATTACATCACTATATTACATCACTATATTCACAGCACTATATTACAGCACTATATTACATCACTATATTACAGCACTATATTACAGCACTATATTACAGCACTATATTACATCACTATATTACATCACTATATTACAGTACTATATTACATCACTATATTACATCACTATATTACATCACTATATTACATCACTATATTACATCACTATATTACAGCACTATATTACAGCACTATATTACATCACTATATTACAGCACTATATTACAGCACTATATTACATCACTATATTACAGCACTATATTACAGTACTATATTACATCACTATATTACAGCACTATATTACAGCACTATATTATATCACTATATTACAGCACTATATTACAGTACTATATTACATCACTATATTACATCACTATATTACATCACTATATTACATCACTATATTACAGTACTATATTACATCACTATATTACATCACTATATTACATCACTATATTACATCACTATATTACAGCACTATATTACAGCACTATATTACATCACTATATTACAGCACTATATTACAGCACTATATTACAGTACTATATTACATCACTATATTACATCACTATATTACATCACTATATTACAGCACTATATTACAGTACTATATCACAGTACTATATTACAGCACTATATTACATCACTATATTACATCACTATATTACATCACTATATTACATCACTATATTACATCACTATATTACATCACTATATTACATCACTATATTACATCACTATGCCGGTCCTGTTTGTTGTGGAACGATGGGTGCAGATGGGGTCGTTCTGTTTGACCCAACGTGGTGTCGTTCTGTTTGACCCAACGTGTTGTCGTTCTGTGTGACCCAACGTGGTGTCGTTCTGTGTGACCCAACGTGGTGTCGTTCTGTGTGACCCAACGTGGTGTCGTTCTGTGTGACCCAACGTGTTGTCGTTCTATTTGACCCAACGTGTTGTCGTTCTGTTTGACCCAACGTGGTGTCGTTCTGTGTGACCCAACGTGGTGTCGTTCTGTGTGACCCAACGTGGTGTCGTTCTGTGTGACCCAACGTGGTGTCGTTCTGTGTGACCCAACGTGTTGTCGTTCTGTGTGACCCAACGTGGTGTCGTTCTGTGTGACCCAACGTGGTGTCGTTCTGTTTGACCCAACGTGGTGTCGTTCTGTTTGACCCAACGTGTTGTCGTTCTGTGTGATCCAACGTGGTGTCGTTCTGTGTGATCCAACGTGGTGTCGTTCTGTTTGACCCAACGTGGTGTCGTTCTGTTTGACCCAACGTGGTGTCGTTCTGTTTGACCCAACGTGGTGTCGTTCTGTTTGACCCAACGTGGTGTCGTTCTGTTTGACCCAACGTGGTGTCGTTCTGTTTGACCCAACGTGGTGTCGTTCTGTGTGATCCCCTCCAAACTGTCAATGCATAGAACATCGACACAAAATTGTGTCGATTTTGAAAGAAAATATTTTAACAGAATTTCACATAACCATTCACAAGGTAGCTGCTCTCCCTCGTCCGTTCACGATGAGAATTCTGTAACGAGCCTCATATTATTATCTTATATTAACCAGTATTACAAAATACGCCTAAACGTTTTAATTTGTTCGCTGTCACCTTGTGGCTTGATAGGGGTTAAAAAACTATTCCTGAAGGGGGAAAGCCCTAGTCGCTGCTGGCAAAAAATTAGCTAACATTCTTGATTCTAGTTACTAAGATAAATAATATATCTCAAACATCTCAAATAAAACATTAGTAAAGAAAAGGTAATTTATATGACTTTGATGTGCTTGCCACCAAAACACGCCTCGTGTGATGAAGATGTCAAGAGAGGAAGATGACGGTGAACAGTGCTGATTCCTGATGTCTCTATCGCTCCTTAGATCGCGTGCTCTGTTTGCCGCAGGGTAGGAGAGAAACCCTACAATTATCTTAATCGGATCGGCTCATCTCATCACTCTTTGGATTTACAACTCACATTCTGCAATATTTGTTCTCTTCTGCAAGTGGTGTCCTGTTTGAGTTAGATATCCCATTGTCTCCTGTAGGACAATTTCAGTGGAAATGATCACAGTTTGTTTTGGGTTAGCTCCAAAAAACGGAATGACTTCCAAGAGGAAGAAGTGCTTGTATTAATTAAACAATGCAGTCAAATGATCCATCAGGCAAATGTTTAATTGAGCTCATTGTTTATTTAAAAAACAAACTGGAATGTACGGAATGCAAACATGCATATACACAATGCTCTCCATTGTGAGAAGTTGTGCACTGGTGCTCCCAACTTTTAAAAAAAGTTAGGAGCACGACATAACATTTTAGGAGCACGACATAACATTTTAGGGGCACAACATGACATTTTAGGAGCACCATCAAATTAATATTTGTTTTAATAAGTTTGAGATACAGCCTCTGTGGGACCTGTCTGAGTTCTATCTACTTCTGAAGCACATGTTGTGTTCTAGAAACTAATATATATACCTGGAAAGACTTTAGTTCATTATAATAACTAAGATGTTGATCTATAACCCTGTAAAGACTAGTTCTTTATAAAAACTAAGACGTTGATATGAATACCTGTCATTGAAATTACAAAGTCCTTTGTGAATTATTCGGTTTCTAAATAGTTAAAATCAGTTTCCTTTTTAGCCAAATTCCTTTTTCTCTGTTTTGTTTTTTCAGGTTTCAGATTATTGTTTTTTCAGGTTTTCGCTCTCAAAATCTTTTTAAAAATTGTTTTAAAGATAAACTCCACGATTTGGATGTTTTAAGTCTAATGCCTAAACCACATCAGGAAACCACTTTTGAGGTTTGGGAAAAAATCTAAGATATGACCCTTTAATTCAGGTATGCACCATGCACCTATAGCAATAGACTGTTGTTTGGTTAGAGGTGTTTCTGGAGCCCAGAGTTTGCAAAACAAATGCCAAATGGATTAATGCCAATAATCATGATATCTTTCTGCCAGGTAGGCACACAGTGCATTCAGAAAGTATTCAGACCCCTTCACTTTTTCCACATTTTGTTACGTTACAGCCTTATTCTGAAATGGACTACACATTTATTTCCTCGCAATCTACACACAATACACCATAATGACATCACAATACCCCATAATGACATCACAATACCCCATAATGACATCACAATACCCCATAATGACATCACAATACACTATAGTGACAAAGCGAAAACAGTTTTTTTTTTTTTTTTTACAAAAGTACTGTATGTTACTTTGTAGACAGCCTATAATTGAGTTGTTATTTGGAAAAGCCTTAATCTACCATTATTGGTTTATTATTAACACCGTTAATGACTACACAAAGTGTACACAAACTGCACGGCACACACACACAAACGCACACAAAGACACACACACAGACACACACACCGACACACACACAGGCACACACACACAGACACACACACAGACACACACATCGACAAAGACACAGACACAGACAGAGACAGAGACACACACATTCACAGACAGACATCCTAGAGATACATCCTAGACACTGGAGACTCGCAGGGAACCTGATAAATATTAGTGACAGAGAGACAGAGAAAAGAGGAAGTGTGGAGAGTAAGTAGAGTAAAGAGAGAGAGAGAGAGAGAGAGAGAGAGAGAGAGAGAGAGAGAGAGAGAGAGAGAGAGAGAGAGAGAGAGAGAGAGAGAGTAAAGAGAGAGAGAGAGAGAGTAAAGAGAGAGAGAGAGAGAGTAGAGAGAGAGAGAGAGAGAGAGAGAGAGAGAGAGAGAGAGAGAGAGAGAGAGAGAGAGAGAGAGAGAGAGAGAGAGAGAGAGAGTAAAGAGAGAGAGAGAGAGAGAGAGAGAGAGAGAGAGAGAGAGAGAGAGAGAGAGAGAGAGAGAGAGAGAGAGAGAGAGAGAGAGAGAGAGAGAGAGAGAGAGAGAGAGAGAGAGAGAGAGAGAGAGAGAGAGAGAGAGAGAAACCTTGCACTTGCAGAATCATTGGTTCAAATAACTAATTTATCATGAAATACCATAGGAACATCAATTTAGATCAGCCACACACAAGATACCGATAGTTTCACTGTGTAGTTGTTCATACAATCTTTAAATATTGTAGTAGAAAATATGTGATACATGTTTCATTATGCTACTACACGTAAATACATCACTGTAAAATAACTAGTAGAGAGAATACTACAGACACAGTGGAATCATTGAACAAAATCTGACATTTATTGACGAAATACAATAAAATCACAACATAGGTTTCTTTGAATCAAAACAAAAATAATTAGCAAAAAAAAATAAAAAAAAATGACTGTATTTCTATATTTCCCATCATACCCCTGTCTTGTGGATTTGGGCCACAGGTTCTCATCCACATCACAATGGATGTTTTCATTAGCCAAACATCTTGGGAAGACTCTTCGGGGCGAATCCAGGCCTGACGCTGGTCGGCCGTGATGTCATTTCACGCGTCATCCATGGCCTGGACTAAGGGCGGCTTGTTCGTGAGGGCGCCTATCATATACCTGCCACCTCCATGCGGAGAAAAATTCCTCAATCGTGTTATAAGAAAGGAGAGTACGGGGGTAAGTACAAGGTGGTAAATTGTGGATGGGCCTGAAACCATGCTTGCACCATTTGAGCATGGTGGAACCTGACATTATCCCACACGATGACATAGGTCACGGCCATCAGCTCTACAGATGTAACGCTCTAGGTGTCGGGGTGTTTGTGGAATCAGACGCAGGAACAGCAGAGCTTCAATAGGTTGAGTTTAATTCCCAACTCGTACACAAACAATGTCCAAACCGGACTACTGGGTGTCAAATAAACACCTGTCTTCAAACATGAAGACAAAACCAGTACACACACACGAACCACTCCCGAAATCCAAAGAAACAGACGAACAATCCCGCACAAAGAAGCAGACAGGCTGGCTGACTAATAAAGCCACCCTGATTGCTAATTCCCTCAAACCAGGTGATAACCATAAACACATAAGGAGGGGGAGGAAAAAAAGTCAGTAGCAGCTAGTAGGCCGGTGACGACGACCGCCGAGCGCCACCCGAACGGGAAGGAGAGCCTGCCTCGGTTGAAGTCGTGACAACAGACCTGATTTAGCTCATCAAGGAAGGTTACATTCGAACAGCGAATCATGTGGCTGCCTGCAACTCAATATATAGAGTATATAGAGTAGAGAGCTTTAGATGTGGTTCGACCAAACATTAGAACGGACAAGATGAGTAATCTAAGCAACTTTGACCGTGGTATGATTGTTGATGCCACACATGGTGATTCCAGCATCTCAGAAACAGCTGCCCTCCCTCTAGAGTTTACAGAGAACGGTGCGATAAACAAAACACATTCAGTGAGCGGCAGTTCTGTGGGCAGAAACACCTTGTTAATGAGAGAGGTCAGAGGAGAATGTCCAGACTCATTCAAGCTAACAGAAAGGTCACAAACGCTCAAATAACAGCTGTTTAAAACAGTGGTGTGCAGAAGGGCATCTCTTAACGTACAACACCGTGAATAATTCAGGCTGTTGTGGAGGCAAAAGGGGGTCCAACCCAGTACTAGATAGGCGTACCTAATAAAGTGGCCGGTGAGTGTACAGTAATGTCAAATCTGAAAACATGGTCTGGAAAAGTGGTACATGGGACCATAGAAACAGTGTCTGATAAAGAATGATGATGAAATATTACAGCCATAGATAATGTAGTCCCGATTGGTTCGTGTTCCACGGTAATTGGTGTCAATGGATCTCGTTACCCTGAAACTTTCATGATCTAAACATGGAATATTGTTCGTCAGTTTCGGTAAAACTCTGCATTAAGAGTAAAACAACAGGTACTTATCATTTTGAGTTTTGAAAAAATTGCATTTTGATCATCGGTTGTGAGTTTTGTGTCTAGAGATTTGAAAAATGACATCAAGGGTCTGAAATTAGTGCCAAAGGGATTGTAAAAAACTGTATAATGTTAAGGGGATGAACAGGACCTACTGATACCTACTGGTACCTAATGGTACTTACTGATACCTACTAATACCTACTGATACCTACTGATACCTACTGATACCTACTGATACCTACTGATACCTACTGATACCTGCTGATACCTACTGATACCTACTGGTACCTAGTGGTACCTACTAATACCTACTGATACCTACTAATACCTACTGATACCTACTGGTACCTACTGGTACCTACTGATACCTGCTGATACCTACTGATACCTACTGGTACCTACTGGTACCTACTAATACCTACTGATACCTACTGATACCTACTGATACCTACTGATACCTACTGGTACCTACTGATACCTACTGATACCTACTGATACCTACTGATACCTGCTGATACCTACTGATACCTACTGGTACCTACTGGTACCTAGTGGTACCTACTGGTACCTACTGGTACCTACTGATACCTACTGATACCTGCTGATACCTACTGGTACCTACTGGTACCTAGTGGTACCTACTGGTACCTACTGGTACCTACTAATACCTACTGATACCTACTGGTACCTACTGATACCTACTGATACCTACTGATACCTACTGATACCTGCTGATACCTACTGATACCTACTGGTACCTACTGATACCTTATAATGTTAAGGGGATGAACAGTACCTACTGGTACCTACTGATACCTACTGGTACCTACTGGTACCTACTGATACCTACTGATACCTACTGATACCTACTGGTACCTACTGATACCTACTGATACCTACTGATACCTACTGATACCTACTGGTACCTACTGATACCTACTGATACCTACTGATACCTACTGGTACCTACTGGTACCTACTGATACCTACTGGTACCTACTAATACCTACTGGTACCTACTGATACCTACTGATACCTACTGGTACCTACTGATACCTACTGATACCTACTGGTACCTACTGATACCTACTGATACCTACTGATACCTACTGGTACCTACTGATACCTATTGATACCTACTGGTACCTACTGGTACCTACTGGTACCTACTGATACCTACTAGTACCTACTGATACCTACTGATACCTACTGATACCTACTGGTACCTACTGGTACCTACTGATACCTACTGGTACCTACTGGTACCTACTGGTACCTACTGGTACTACTGATACCTAGTGGTACCTACTGATACCTACTGATACCTATTAATACCTACTGGTACCTACTGGTACCTACTGATACCTACTGGTACCTACTGGTACCTACTGATACCTACTGATACCTACTGGTACCTACTGGTACCTACTGATACCTACTGATACCTACTGATACCTACTGGTACCTACTGATACCTACTGATACCTACTGATACCTACTGGTACCTACTGATACCTACTGATACCTACTGGTACCTACTGGTACCTACTAATACCTACTGATACCTTATAATGTTAAGGGGATGAACAGTACCTACTGGTACCTACTGATACCTACTGATACCTTATAATGTTAAGGGGATGAACTGTACCTACTGATACCTACTGGTACCTACTGATACCTACTGGTACCTACTGGTACCTACTGATACCTACTGATACCTACTGGTACCTACTGATACCTACTGGTACCTACTGGTACCTACTGATACCTACTGATACCTACTGATACCTTATAATGTTAAGGGGGTGAACAGGACCTACTGATACCTACTGATACCTGCTGATACCTACTGATACCTACTGGTACCTAGTGGTACCTACTGGTACCTACTGGTACCTACTAATACCTACTGATACCTACTGGTACCTACTGGTACCTGCTGATACCTGCTGATACCTACTGATACCTACTGGTACCTACTGGTACCTACTAATACCTACTGATACCTACTGATACCTACTGATACCTACTGATACCTACTGGTACCTACTGATACCTACTGATACCTACTGATACCTACTGGTACCTACTGATACCTACTGATACCTACTGGTACCTACTGATACCTACTGATACCTACTGGTACCTACTGATACCTACTGATACCTACTGATACCTACTGTTACCTACTGATACCTACTGATACCTACTGATACCTACTGGTACCTACTGATACCTACTGATACCTACTGGTACCTACTAATACCTACTGGTACCTACTGGTACCTACTGATACCTAGTGGTACCTACTGATACCTACTGGTACCTACTGATACTACTGATAACTACTGATACCTACTAATTCCTCCTGATACCTACTGATACCTACTGATACCTACTGGTACCTACTGGTACCTACTGATACCTAATGGTACCTACTGGTACCTACTGATACCTACTGGTACCTACTGATACCTACTGATACCTACTGATACCTACTGGTACCTACTGATACCTACTGATACCTACTGATACCTACTGGTACCTGCTGATACCTACTGATACCTACTGGTACCTACTAATACCTACTGGTACCTACTGGTACCTACTGATACCTAGTGGTACCTACTGATACCTACTGGTACCTACTGATACCTACTGATACCTACTGATACCTACTGGTACCTACTGATACCTACTGGTACCTACTGATACCTACTGATACCTACTGATACCTACTGATACCTACTGATACCTACTGATACCTTATGTTAAGGGGATGAACAGTATCTACGGAGACCTACTGATACCTACTGATACCTTATAATGTTAAGGGGATGAACAGTACCTACTGGTACCTACTGATACCTACTGGTACCTACTGGTACCTACTGATACCTACTGATACCTACTGGTACCTACTGATACCTACTGATACCTACTGATACCTACTGGTACCTACTGATACCTACTGGTACCTACTGATACCTACTGATACCTACTGGTACCTACTGGTACCTACTGGTACCTACTGATACCTACTGATACCTACTGGTACCTACTAATACCTACTGGTACCTACTGATACCTACTGATACCTACTGGTACCTACTGATACCTACTGATACCTACTGGTACCTACTGATACCTACTGATACCTACTGATACCTACTGGTACCTACTGATACCTATTGATACCTACTGATACCTATTGATACCTACTGGTACCTACTGGTACCTACTGGTACCTACTGATACCTACTGATACCTACTAGTACCTACTGATACCTACTGATACCTACTGATACCTACTGGTACCTACTGGTACCTACTGATACCTACTGGTACCTACTGGTACCTACTGGTACCTACTGGTACCTACTGGTACTACTGATACCTAGTGGTACCTACTGATACCTACTGATACCTATTAATACCTACTGGTACCTACTGGTACCTACTGATACCTACTGGTACCTACTGGTACCTACTGATACCTACTGATACCTACTGGTACCTACTGGTACCTACTGATACCTACTGATACCTACTGATACCTACTGGTACCTACTGATACCTACTGATACCTACTGATACCTACTGGTACCTACTGATACCTACTGATACCTACTGGTACCTACTGGTACCTACTAATACCTACTGATACCTTATAATGTTAAGGGGATGAACAGTACCTACTGGTACCTACTGATACCTACTGATACCTTATAATGTTAAGGGGATGAACTGTACCTACTGATACCTACTGGTACCTACTGATACCTACTGGTACCTACTGATACCTACTGATACCTACTGATACCTACTGGTACCTACTGATACCTACTGGTACCTACTGGTACCTACTGATACCTACTGATACCTACTGATACCTTATAATGTTAAGGGGGTGAACAGGACCTACTGATACCTACTGGTACCTACTGATACCTACTGGTACCTACTGATACCTACTGGTACCTAGTGGTACCTACTAAACTGCCTTAATATTTCTGTACCCCAGGAAGAGTAGCTGCTGCCTTGGCAGGGACTAATGGGGATCCATAATAAACCCCAGGAAGAGTAGCTGCTGCCTTGGCAGGGACTAATGGGGATCCATAATAAACCCCAGGAAGAGTAGCTGCTGCCTTGACAGGAACTAATGGGGATCCATAATAAACCCCAGGAAGAGTAGCTGCTGCTTTGGCAGGAACTAATGGGGATCCATAATAAACCCCAGGAAGAGTAGCTGCTGCCTTGGCAGGAACTAATGGGGATCCATAATAAACCCCAGGAAGAGTAGCTGCTGCCTTGGCAGGAACTAATGGGGATCCATAATAAACCACAGGAAGAGTAGCTGCTGCCTTGGCAGGAACTAATGGGGATCCATAATAAACCCCAGGAAGAGTAGCTGCTGCCTTGGCAGGAACTAATGGGGATCCATAATAAACCCCAGGAAGAGTAGCTGCTGCCTTGACAGGAACTAATGGGGATCCATAATAAACCCCAGGAAGAGTAGCTGCTGCCTTGGCAGGAACTAATGGGGATCCATAATAAACCCCAGGAAGAGTAGCTGCTGCCTTGGCAGGAACTAATGGGGATCCATAATAAACCCCAGGAAGAGTAGCTGCTGCCTTGACAGGAACTAATGGGGATCCATAATAAACCCCAGGAAGAGTAGCTGCTGCCTTGGCAGGGACTAATGGGGATCCATAATAAACCCCAGGAAGAGTAGCTGCTGCCTTGGCAGGAACTAATGGGGATCCATAATAAACCCCAGGAAGAGTAGCTGCTGCCTTGACAGGAACTAATGGGGATCCATAATAAACCCCAGGAAGAGTAGCTGCTGCCTTGGCAGGAACTAATGGGGATCCATAATAAACCCCAGGAAGAGTAGCTGCTGCCTTGGCAGGAACTAATGGGGATCCATAATAAACCCCAGGAAGAGTAGCTGCTGCCTTGACAGGAACTAATGGGGATCCATAATAAACCCCAGGAAGAGTAGCTGCTGCCTTGGCAGGAACTAATGGGGATCCATAATAAACCCCAGGAAGAGTAGCTGCTGCCTTGACAGGAACTAATGGGGGTCCAAAATAAACCCCAGGAAGAGTAGCTGCTGCCTTGGCAGGAACTAATGGGGATCCATAATAAACCCCAGGAAGAGTAGCTGCTGCCTTGACAGGAACTAAAGGGGATCCATAATAAACCCCAGGAAGAGTAGCTGCTGCCTTGGCAGGAACTAATGGGGATCCATAATAAACCCCAGGAAGAGTAGCTGCTGCCTTGACTGGAACTAATGGGGATCCATAATAAACCCCAGGAAGAGTAGCTGCTGCCTTGGCAGGAACTAATGGGGTTCCATAATAAACCCCAGGAAGAGTAGCTGCTGCCTTGACAGGAACTAATGGGGATCCATAATAAACCCCAGGAAGAGTAGCTGCTGCCTTGGCAGGAACTAATGGGGATCCATAATAAACCCCAGGAAGAGTAGCTGCTGCCTTGGCAGGAACTAATGGGGATCCATAATAAACCCCAGGAAGAGTAGCTGCTGCCTTGGCAGGAACTAATGGGGATCCATAATAAACCCCAGGAAGAGTAGCTGCTGCCTTGACAGGAACTAATGGGGGTCCATAATAAACCCCAGGAAGAGTAGCTGCTGCCTTGGCAGGAACTAATGGGGATCCATAATAAACCCCAGGAAGAGTAGCTGCTGCCTTGGCAAGAACTAATGGGGATCCATAATAAACCCCAGGAAGAGTAGCTGCTGCCTTGACAGGAACTAATGGGGATCCATAATAAACCCCAGGAAGAGTAGCTGCTGCCTTGGCAGGAACTAATGGGGATCCATAATAAACCCCAGGAAGAGTAGCTGCTACCTTGACAGGAACTAAAGGGGATCCATAATAAACCCCAGGAAGAGTAGCTGCTGCCTTGGCAGGAACTAATGGGGATCCATAATAAACCCCAGGAGGAGTAGCTGCTGCCTTAGCAGGAACTAATGGGGATCCATAATAAACCCCAGGAAGAGTAGCTGCTACCTTGACAGGAACTAAAGGGGATCCATAATAAACCCCAGGAAGAGTAGCTGCTGCCTTGGCAGGAACTAATGGGGATCCATAATAAACCCCAGGAGGAGTAGCTGCTGCCTTAGCAGGAACTAATGGGGATCCATAATAAACCCCAGGAAGAGTAGCTGCTGCCTTGACAGGAACTAATGGGGATCCATAATAAACCCCAGGAAGAGTAGCTGCTGCCTTGACAGGAACTAAAGGGGATCCATAATAAACCCCAGGAAGAGTAGCTGCTACCTTGACAGGAACTAAAGGGGATCCATAATAAACCCCAGGAAGAGTAGCTGCTACCTTGACAGGAACTAAAGGGGATCCATAATAAATACAAACACAAATACCTTGTGCTGGGGACAATAAAAGGCCACACTAAAATGTGCAGTTTTGCCACACAACACAATGCCACAGATTGCTCAAGTCTTGAGGGAGGGTGCAATCGGCATGCTGACTGCAGGAATGTCCACCAGAGGTGTTGCCAGAGAACTGAACTGCCACCTCCAACATTGTTTTTTGAGAATTTGGCAGTACGTCCAACCGGTTTCACAACCGCAGACCACGTTTTTTGGCGTTGTGCTGTTTGCTGATGTCAACGTTGTGAACAGAGTGCCCCGTGGTGGCGGTGGGGTTATGGTATGGGGCAGGTATAAGTTACGGACAACGAACGCAATTACATTTTATTGATGGCAATTTGAATGAATAGAGATACAGTGATGAGATCCTGAGGCCCGCCGGGCCGTTCATTCGCCGCCATCGCCTCGTGTTTCAGCATGATAACGTCGCAAGGATCTGTACACAATTTCTTACAAGGTGAAAATGTCCCATTGAGCATGTTTGGGATGCTCTGGATCTACGTGTCCCGGCAGCGTGTTCCAGTTCCCCGCCAAGATCTATCCACTTCTCACAGCCTTTGAAGAGGAGTGGGACAACACAGGCCACAATCAACAGCCTGATCAACTCTATGGGAAGGAGATGTGTCGCGCTGCATGAGGGACATGGTGGTCACTGTAACGTTCGTCGTTGGAATGAGAGGAGGACCAATGCGCAGCGTGGTAAGTGTCCATATTGTTTAATACGCAAAAAATGAACACTGAACAAAAACAATACAACGACAAACGAAACACTCCTGTACGGTGAAAACAAAAACCAGAACAGAAAATACAATCACCCACAAACCACAATGAAAAACAGGCTACCTAAATATGGCTCCCAATCAGAGACAACGACTGACACCTGCCTCTGATTGAGAACCACACTAGGCCAAACACATAGAAAAAGACAACCTAGACATAGGTTACATAGAATGCCCACCCACATCACACCCTGACCAAACAAAACATAGAAGCATACAAAGCAATCTATGGTCAGGGCGTGACAGTCACACCAGATACGGACTGGTTTTCTGATCCACATCCGTACCTGACCAACAGATTCTATCTGTATTCCCAGTCATGTGAAATCCATAAATTAGGGACTAATGAATTTATTTTAATTGTCTGATTTCCTCACTTGAACTATAAGTCAATAGAATCATAGAAATGTGTTGCATTTATATTATATTATAATTTATATTATATTATTATATTTTTGTTTAGAATATAAAGTTTGTACCTCTTTAAAGAAAGACAAAGTGGTTGTTATATCACATCCTGAAATGTAAATTAAATTCGATATACATCGTTGTGTTTTTTCGTAGAATGACAAAACACTGCAGTAGACTCTCTGAAGCGCTGTGAAGCTTGGAAACCTTTAACCTAACATGCTGAATTAGCTGTATCCCTGAAACAAATGGATACATCCTCTTGTTGGCAACTCTGCTAAGTGTGCCTGTAATGTACTGTTTTGCCACAAATTCACGGACAGCCCGATCAGAAAATGAGAATTAAGGCGGGACTTTCGAGCCTCCAATGCCTGTGGAATATGTAACCCGATACACCAGAAGCATTTGAGGCCAAATGTTTTGAAGCAAGGAAGCAGGGCTTTCATTCTGTCATGAAGCGATTTGGCCTAACCGAAGTAGATTTATTAGCAAATGACCTTGATATACCTTGATAAAACTATTTAATTCTTACGAAAGTCCCCTAAATGGAGGTATTCACATTCAAGAGGTTATTAAGAGTTAGCCCAGGGTATGTCGCTCAGCCCAGACCAGAGGGAAAACAAAGAGTGTTTGGCCAGAAAAAGAGATGTCAGATGAGGAAGCATGAAGACAGGAAGAGAGAGATAGTGTCTATCAGGGAGAGTAACCAGAGTTATCTCTAGACTGAAACACGGGGAGAGTGACCATAGTTATCTTTAGACAGAAACACGGGGAGAGTAACCAGAGTTATCTTTAGACTGAAACACGGGGAGAGTAACCAGAGTTATCTCTAGACTGAAACACGGGGAGAGTAACCAGAGTCATCTTTAGACTGAAACACGGGGAGAGTAACCAGAGTTATCTCTAGACTGAAACACGGGGAGAGTAACCAGAGTTATCTTTAGACTGAAACACGCACTATATTAGTACTATAGGTACTAATACCTACTGATACCTACTGATACCTACTGATACCTACTGGTACCTACTAATACCTACTGATACCTACTGATACCTACTGGTACCTACTGGTACCTACTGATACCTACTGATACCTACTGATACCTACTGATACCTACTGGTACCTACTGATACCTACTGATACCTACTGATACCTACTGATACCTACTGATACCTACTGGTACCTACTAATACCTACTGATACCTACTGATACCTACTGATACCTACTGGTACCTACTGATACCTACTGATACCTACTGATACCTACTGATACCTACTGATACCTACTGATACCTACTGATACCTGCTGATACCTACTGATACCTACTGATACCTACTGGTACCTACTAATACCTACTGATACCTGCTGATACCTACTGATACCTACTAATACCTACTGATACCTACTGATACCTACTGATACCTACTAATACCTACTGATACCTACTGATACCTACTGATACCTACTGATACCTACTGGTACCTAATGGTACTTACTGATACCTACTAATACCTACTGATACCTACTGATACCTACTGATACCTACTGATACCTGCTGATACCTACTGATACCTACTGGTACCTAGTGGTACCTACTAATACCTACTGATACCTACTAATACCTACTGATCCCTACTGGTACCTAGTGGTACCTACTGATACCTACTGATACCTACTGGTACCTACTGGTACCTACTAATACCTACTGATACCTACTGGTACCTACTGGTACCTACTGATACCTACTGATACCTACTGATACCTGCTGATACCTACTGATACCTACTGGTACCTACTGGTACCTAGTGGTACCTACTGGTACCTACTGGTACCTACTGATACCTACTGATACCTGCTGATACCTACTGATACCTACTGGTACCTAGTGGTACCTACTGGTACCTACTGGTACCTACTAATACCTACTGATACCTACTGGTACCTACTGATACCTACTGATACCTACTGATACCTACTGATACCTGCTGATACCTACTGATACCTACTGATACCTACTGATACCTGCTGATACCTGCTGATACCTACTGATACCTACTGGTACCTAGTGGTACCTACTGGTACCTACTGGTACCTACTAATACCTACTGATACCTACTGGTACCTACTGGTACCTGCTGATACCTGCTGATACCTACTGATACCTACTGGTACCTACTGGTACCTACTAATACCTACTGATACCTACTGATACCTACTGGTACCTACTGATACCTACTGATACCTACTGATACCTACTGGTACCTACTGATACCTACTGATACCTACTGGTACCTACTGATACCTACTGATACCTACTGGTACCTACTGATACCTACTGATACCTACTGATACCTACTGGTACCTACTGATACCTACTGATACCTACTGATACCTACTGATACCTACTGGTACCTACTAATACCTACTGGTACCTACTGGTACCTACTGATACCTAGTGGTACCTACTGATACCTACTGGTACCTACTGATACTACTGATAACTACTGATACCTACTAATTCCTCCTGATACCTACTGATACCTACTGATACCTACTGGTACCTACTGGTACCTACTGATACCTACTGGTACCTACTGGTACCTACTGATACCTACTGATACCTACTGATACCTACTGGTACCTACTGATACCTACTGATACCTACTGATACCTACTGGTACCTACTGATACCTACTGATACCTACTGGTACCTACTAATACCTACTGGTACCTACTGGTACCTACTGATACCTAGTGGTACCTACTGGTACCTACTGATACCTACTGATACCTACTGATACCTACTGGTACCTACTGATACCTACTGATACCTACTGATACCTTATGTTAAGGGGATGAACAGTATCTACGGAGACCTACTGATACCTACTGATACCTTATAATGTTAAGGGGATGAACAGTACCTACTGGTACCTACTGATACCTACTGGTACCTACTGGTACCTACTGATACCTACTGATACCTACTGATACCTACTGGTACCTACTGATACCTACTGGTACCTACTGATACCTACTGATACCTACTGATACCTACTGGTACCTACTGATACCTACTGATACCTACTGATACCTACTGATACCTACTGGTACCTACTAATACCTACTGGTACCTACTGGTACCTACTGATACCTAGTGGTACCTACTGATACCTACTGGTACCTACTGATACTACTGATAACTACTGATACCTACTAATTCCTCCTGATACCTACTGATACCTACTGATACCTACTGGTACCTACTGGTACCTACTGATACCTACTGGTACCTACTGGTACCTACTGATACCTACTGGTACCTACTGATACCTACTGATACCTACTGGTACCTACTGATACCTACTGATACCTACTGATACCTACTGGTACCTACTGATACCTACTGATACCTACTGGTACCTACTAATACCTACTGGTACCTACTGGTACCTACTGATACCTAGTGGTACCTACTGGTACCTACTGATACCTACTGATACCTACTGATACCTACTGGTACCTACTGATACCTACTGATACCTACTGATACCTTATGTTAAGGGGATGAACAGTATCTACGGAGACCTACTGATACCTACTGATACCTTATAATGTTAAGGGGATGAACAGTACCTACTGGTACCTACTGATACCTACTGGTACCTACTGGTACCTACTGATACCTACTGATACCTACTGATACCTACTGGTACCTACTGATACCTACTGATACCTACTGATACCTACTGGTACCTACTGATACCTACTGGTACCTACTGATACCTACTGATACCTACTGATACCTACTGGTACCTACTGGTACCTACTGGTACCTACTGATACCTACTGATACCTACTGGTACCTACTAATACCTACTGGTACCTACTGATACCTACTGATACCTACTGGTACCTACTGATACCTACTGGTACCTACTGATACCTACTGATACCTACTGATACCTACTGGTACCTACTGATACCTATTGATACCTACTGGTACCTACTGGTACCTACTGGTACCTACTGATACCTACTAGTACCTACTGATACCTACTGATACCTACTGATACCTACTGGTACCTACTGGTACCTACTGATACCTACTGGTACCTACTGGTACCTACTGGTACTACTGATACCTATTGGTACCTACTGATACCTACTGATACCTATTAATACCTACTGGTACCTACTGGTACCTACTGATACCTACTGGTACCTACTGGTACCTACTGATACCTACTGATACCTACTGGTACCTACTGGTACCTACTGATACCTACTGATACCTACTGATACCTACTGGTACCTACTGATACCTACTGATACCTACTGATACCTACTGGTACCTACTGATACCTACTGATACCTACTGGTACCTACTGGTACCTACTAATACCTACTGATACCTTATAATGTTAAGGGGATGAACAGTACCTACTGGTACCTACTGATACCTACTGATACCTTATAATGTTAAGGGGATGAACTGTACCTACTGATACCTACTGGTACCTACTGATACCTACTGGTACCTACTGGTACCTACTGATACCTACTGATACCTACTGATACCTACTGGTACCTACTGATACCTACTGGTACCTACTGGTACCTACTGATACCTACTGATACCTTATAATGTTAAGGGGGTGAACAGGACCTACTGATACCTACTGGTACCTACTGATACCTACTGGTACCTACTGATACCTACTGGTACCTAGTGGTACCTACTAAACTGCCTTAATATTTCTGTACCCCAGGAAGAGTAGCTGCTGCCTTGGCAGGGACTAATGGGGATCCATAATAAACCCCAGGAAGAGTAGCTGCTGCCTTGGCAGGGACTAATGGGGATCCATAATAAACCCCAGGAAGAGTAGCTGCTGCCTTGACAGGAACTAATGGGGATCCATAATAAACCCCAGGAAGAGTAGCTGCTGCTTTGGCAGGAACTAATGGGGATCCATAATAAACCCCAGGAAGAGTAGCTGCTGCCTTGGCAGGAACTAATGGGGATCCATAATAAACCCCAGGAAGAGTAGCTGCTGCCTTGGCAGGAACTAATGGGGATCCATAATAAACCACAGGAAGAGTAGCTGCTGCCTTGGCAGGAACTAATGGGGATCCATAATAAACCCCAGGAAGAGTAGCTGCTGCCTTGGCAGGAACTAATGGGGATCCATAATAAACCCCAGGAAGAGTAGCTGCTGCCTTGACAGGAACTAATGGGGATCCATAATAAACCCCAGGAAGAGTAGCTGCTGCCTTGGCAGGAACTAATGGGGATCCATAATAAACCCCAGGAAGAGTAGCTGCTGCCTTGGCAGGAACTAATGGGGATCCATAATAAACCCCAGGAAGAGTAGCTGCTGCCTTGACAGGAACTAATGGGGATCCATAATAAACCCCAGGAAGAGTAGCTGCTGCCTTGGCAGGGACTAATGGGGATCCATAATAAACCCCAGGAAGAGTAGCTGCTGCCTTGACAGGAACTAATGGGGATCCATAATAAACCCCAGGAAGAGTAGCTGCTGCCTTGACAGGAACTAATGGGGATCCATAATAAACCCCAGGAAGAGTAGCTGCTGCCTTGGCAGGAACTAATGGGGATCCATAATAAACCCCAGGAAGAGTAGCTGCTGCCTTGGCAGGAACTAATGGGGGTCCATAATAAACCCCAGGAAGAGTAGCTGCTGCCTTGGCAGGAACTAATGGGGATCCATAATAAACCCCAGGAAGAGTAGCTGCTGCCTTGACAGGAACTAATGGGGATCCATAATAAACCCCAGGAAGAGTAGCTGCTGCCTTGGCAGGGACTAATGGGGATTCATAATAAACCCCAGGAAGAGTAGCTGCTGCCTTGGCAGGAACTAATGGGGATCCATAATAAACCCCAGGAAGAGTAGCTGCTGCCTTGACAGGAACTAATGGGGATCCATAATAAACCCCAGGAAGAGTAGCTGCTGCCTTGGCAGGAACTAATGGGGATCCATAATAAACCCCAGGAAGAGTAGCTGCTGCCTTGACAGGAACTAATGGGGGTCCAAAATAAACCCCATGAAGAGTAGCTGCTGCCTTGGCAGGAACTAATGGGGATCCATAATAAACCCCAGGAAGAGTAGCTGCTGCCTTGACAGGAACTAAAGGGGATCCATAATAAACCCCAGGAAGAGTAGCTGCTGCCTTGGCAGGAACTAATGGGGATCCATAATAAACCCCAGGAAGAGTAGCTGCTGCCTTGACTGGAACTAATGGGGATCCATAATAAACCCCAGGAAGAGTAGCTGCTGCCTTGGCAGGAACTAATGGGGTTCCATAATAAACCCCAGGAAGAGTAGCTGCTGCCTTGACAGGAACTAATGGGGATCCATAATAAACCCCAGGAAGAGTAGCTGCTGCCTTGGCAGGAACTAATGGGGATCCATAATAAACCCCAGGAAGAGTAGCTGCTGCCTTGGCAGGAACTAATGGGGATCCATAATAAACCCCAGGAAGAGTAGCTGCTGCCTTGACAGGAACTAATGGGGATCCATAATAAACCCCAGGAAGAGTAGCTGCTGCCTTGACAGGAACTAATGGGGATCCATAATAAACCCCAGGAAGAGTAGCTGCTGCCTTGGCAGGAACTAATGGGGATCCATAATAAACCCCAGGAAGAGTAGCTGCTGCCTTGGCAAGAACTAATGGGGATCCATAATAAACCCCAGGAAGAGTAGCTGCTGCCTTGACAGGAACTAATGGGGATCCATAATAAACCCCAGGAAGAGTAGCTGCTGCCTTGGCAGGAACTAATGGGGATCCATAATAAACCCCAGGAAGAGTAGCTGCTACCTTGACAGGAACTAAAGGGGATCCATAATAAACCCCAGGAAGAGTAGCTGCTGCCTTGGCAGGAACTAATGGGGATCCATAATAAACCCCAGGAGGAGTAGCTGCTGCCTTAGCAGGAACTAATGGGGATCCATAATAAACCCCAGGAAGAGTAGCTGCTACCTTGACAGGAACTAAAGGGGATCCATAATAAACCCCAGGAAGAGTAGCTGCTGCCTTGGCAGGAACTAATGGGGATCCATAATAAACCCCAGGAGGAGTAGCTGCTGCCTTAGCAGGAACTAATGGGGATCCATAATAAACCCCAGGAAGAGTAGCTGCTGCCTTGACAGGAACTAATGGGGATCCATAATAAACCCCAGGAAGAGTAGCTGCTGCCTTGACAGGAACTAAAGGGGATCCATAATAAACCCCAGGAAGAGTAGCTGCTGCCTTGGCAGGAACTAATGGGGATCCATAATAAACCCCAGGAAGAGTAGCTGCTACCTTGACAGGAACTAAAGGGGATCCATAATAAACCCCAGGAAGTGTAGCTGCTACCTTGACAGGAACTAAAGGGGATCCATAATAAATACAAACACAAATACCTTGTGCTGGGGACAATAAAAGGCCACACTAAAATGTGCAGTTTTGCCACACAACACAATGCCACAGATTGCTCAAGTCTTGAGGGAGGGTGCAATCGGCATGCTGACTGCAGGAATGTCCACCAGAGGTGTTGCCAGAGAACTGAACTGCCACCTCCAACATTGTTTTTTGAGAATTTGGCAGTACGTCCAACCGGTTTCACAACCGCAGACCACGTTTTTTGGCGTTGTGCTGTTTGCTGATGTCAACGTTGTGAACAGAGTGCCCCGTGGTGGCGGTGGGGTTATGGTATGGGGCAGGTATAAGTTACGGACAACGAACGCAATTACATTTTATTGATGGCAATTTGAATGAATAGAGATACAGTGATGAGATCCTGAGGCCCGCCGGGCCGTTCATTCGCCGCCATCGCCTCGTGTTTCAGCATGATAACGTCGCAAGGATCTGTACACAATTTCTTACAAGGTGAAAATGTCCCATTGAGCATGTTTGGGATGCTCTGGATCTACGTGTCCCGGCAGCGTGTTCCAGTTCCCCGCCAAGATCTATCCACTTCTCACAGCCTTTGAAGAGGAGTGGGACAACACAGGCCACAATCAACAGCCTGATCAACTCTATGGGAAGGAGATGTGTCGCGCTGCATGAGGGACATGGTGGTCACTGTAACGTTCGTCGTTGGAATGAGAGGAGGACCAATGCGCAGCGTGGTAAGTGTCCATATTGTTTAATACGCAAAAAATGAACACTGAACAAAAACAATACAACGACAAACGAAACACTCCTGTACGGTGAAAACAAAAACCAGAACAGAAAATACAATCACCCACAAACCACAATGAAAAACAGGCTACCTAAATATGGCTCCCAATCAGAGACAACGACTGACACCTGCCTCTGATTGAGAACCACACTAGGCCAAACACATAGAAAAAGACAACCTAGACATAGGTTACATAGAATGCCCACCCACATCACACCCTGACCAAACAAAACATAGAAGCATACAAAGCAATCTATGGTCAGGGCGTGACAGTCACACCAGATACGGACTGGTTTTCTGATCCACATCCGTACCTGACCAACAGATTCTATCTGTATTCCCAGTCATGTGAAATCCATAAATTAGGGACTAATGAATTTATTTTAATTGTCTGATTTCCTCACTTGAACTATAAGTCAATAGAATCATAGAAATGTGTTGCATTTATATTATATTATAATTTATATTATATTATTATATTTTTGTTTAGAATATAAAGTTTGTACCTCTTTAAAGAAAGACAAAGTGGTTGTTATATCACATCCTGAAATGTAAATTAAATTCGATATACATCGTTGTGTTTTTTCGTAGAATGACAAAACACTGCAGTAGACTCTCTGAAGCGCTGTGAAGCTTGGAAACCTTTAACCTAACATGCTGAATTAGCTGTATCCCTGAAACAAATGGATACATCCTCTTGTTGGCAACTCTGCTAAGTGTGCCTGTAATGTACTGTTTTGCCACAAATTCACGGACAGCCCGATCAGAAAATGAGAATTAAGGCGGGACTTTCGAGCCTCCAATGCCTGTGGAATATGTAACTCGATACACCAGAAGCATTTGAGGCCAAATGTTTTGAAGCAAGGAAGCAGGGCTTTCATTCTGTCATGAAGCGATTTGGCCTAACCGAAGTAGATTTATTAGCAAATGACCTTGATATACCTTGATAAAACTATTTAATTCTTACGAAAGTCCCCTAAATGGAGGTATTCACATTCAAGAGGTTATTAAGAGTTAGCCCAGGGTATGTCGCTCAGCCCAGACCAGAGGGAAAACAAAGAGTGTTTGGCCAGAAACAGAGATGTCAGATGAGGAAGCATGAAGACAGGAAGAGAGAGATAGTGTCTATCAGGGAGAGTAACCAGAGTTATCTCTAGACTGAAACACGGGGAGAGTGACCATAGTTATCTTTAGACAGAAACACGGGGAGAGTAACCAGAGTTATCTTTAGACTGAAACACGGGGAGAGTAACCAGAGTTATCTCTAGACTGAAACACGGGGAGAGTAACCAGAGTCATCTTTAGACTGAAACACGGGGAGAGTAACCAGAGTTATCTCTAGACTGAAACACGGGGAGAGTAACCAGAGTTATCTTTAGACTGAAACACGGGGAGAGTAACCAGAGTTATCTTTAGACTGAAACAGGGGGAGAGTAACCAGAGTTATCTTTAGACTGAAACACTGGGGAGAGTAACCAGAGTTATCTTTAGACTGAAAAAGGGGGAGAGTAACCAGAGTTATCTTTAGTCTGAAACACGGGGAGAGTAACCAGAGTTATCTTTAGACTGAAACACGGGGAGAGTAACCAGAGTTATCTTTAGACTGAAACACGGGGAGAGTAACCAGAGTTATCTTTAGACTGAAACACGGGGAGAGTAACCAGAGTTATCTTTAGTCTGAAACACGGGGAGAGTAACCAGAGTTATCTTTAGACTGAAACACGGGGAGAGTAACCAGAGTTATCTCTAGACTGAAACACGGGGAGAGTAACCAGAGTTATCTTTAGACTGAAACACGGGGAGAGTAACCAGAGTTATCTTTAGACTGAAACACGGGGAGAGTAACCAGAGTTATCTTTAGACTGAAACACGGGGAGAGTAACCAGAGTTATCTTTAGACTGAAACACGGGGAGAGTAACCAGAGTTAACTTTAGACTGAAACACGGGGAGAGTAACCAGAGTCATCTTTAGACTGAAACACGGGGAGAGTAACCAGAGTTATCTTTAGACTGAAACACGGGGAGAGCAACCAGAGTTATCTCTAGACTGAAACACGGGGAGAGTAACCAGAGTTATCTTTAGACTGAAACACGGGGAGAGTAACCAGAGTTATCTCTAGACTGAAACACGGGGAGAGTAACCAGAGTTATCTTTAGACTGAAACATGGGGAGAGTAACCAGAGTTATCTCTAGCTGTCTGTCTGATGAGCGGTAGAAAATCGTGGGTAATATACGTATCATTCTACATAGGGAACAGGGGACCACTACATAGGGAACAGGGGACCACTACATAGGGAACAGGGGACCACTACATAGGGAACAGGGGACCACTACATAGGGAACAGGGGACCACTACATACGGAACAGGGGACTACTACATAGGGAACAGGGGACCACCACATAGGGAACCGGGGACCACTACATACGGAACAGGGGACTACTACATAGGGAACAGGGGACCACCACATAGGGAACCGGGGACCACTACATAGGGAACTGGGGACCACCATATAGGGAACAGGGGACCACCACATAGGGAACTGGGGACCACTACATAGGGAACAGGGGACCACTACATAGGGAACAGGGGACCACTACATAGGGAACATGGGGGACCACCACACAGGGAACAGGGGACCACTACATAGGGAACAGAGGGACCACTACATAGGGAACAGAGGGACCACTACATAGGGAACAGGGGACCACTACATAGGGAACATGGGGGACCACTACATAGGGAACAGAGGGACCACTAAATAGGGAACAGAGGGACCACTACATAGGGAACAGAGGGACCACTAAATAGGGAACAGAGGGACCACTACATAGGGAACAGAGGGACCACTACATAGGGAACAGAGGGACCACTACATAGGGAACAGAGGGACCACTACATAGGGAACAGGGGACCACTACATAGGGAACAGGGGACCACTACATAGGGAACAGGGGACCACTACATAGGGAACAGGGGACCACTACATAGGGAACAGAGGGACCACTACATAGGGAACAGAGGGACCACTAAATAGGGAACAAGGGGCCAATACATAGGGAACAGAGGGACCACTACATAGGGAACAGGGGACTACTACATAGGGAACAGAGGGACCACTACATAGGGAACAGAGGACCACTACATAGGGAACAGAGGGACCACTACATAGGGAACAGAGGACCACTACATAGGGAACAGAGGACCACTACATAGGGAACATGGGGGACCACCACACAGGGAACAGGGGACCACTACATAGGGAACAGAGGGACCACTACATAGGGAACATGGGGGACCACTACATAGGGAACAGAGGGACCACTACATAGGGAACAGGGGAGCACTACATAGGGAACAGAGGGACCACTACATAGGGAACAGCGTGTCACTGGGGACACAGACTAAGTCTTTACCTGGCAGCATGGTTCTCTTCGTAAGTGATCTGTTTGTCTTTCTCTGCTGGTAAAACCTCCTACACCCTGAGTTGTGTTGAAGCTTGCCTGACATGACAGATCGGTTGGGTTAGGGTTAGGAATGTGTGTGTGTGTGTGTGTGTGTGTGTGTGTGTGTGTGTGTGTGTGTGTGTGTGTGTGTGTGTGTGTGTGTGTGTGTGTGTGTGTGTGTGTGTGTGTGTGTGTGTGTGTGTGCATGCAGGTGGGTGTGTGTGTGTGTGTGTGTGTGCATGCAGGTGTGTGTGTGTGTGTGTGTGTGTGTGTGTGTGTGTGTGTGTGTGTGTGTGTGTGTGTGTGTGTGTGTGTGTGTGTGTGTGTGTGTGTGTGTGTGTGTGTGTGTGTGTATGCAGGTGGGTGTGTATGACAGCAGTCTGATGCTGTAACCTTCACACCTTACAGCAGGTGTCTGATCTCAAGAACCTCTGTTGTCTTTGTGTCCGGCTGATCTCGGCGTGGGTTGTCGTGACTACAGTGTGTGGTGACAGCGTCTTCCTCAGCCCTGTGAGTTTCCCCTTTTTCTCAGAAGACACATATATTGCAGCATGACATTTTTCACAGGAGCTCTTATTCACTACAGTTGGAGTGCTGATTCACCCTCGGCCAAGT
>NC_092090.1:4734073-4750330 GCF_045679555.1 Salvelinus alpinus | reverse complement strand
GACTCTGGGTCAGTAGATAAAGGGCCCCATCTGACTCTGGGTCAGTAGATAAAGGGCCTCATCTGACTCTGGGTCAGTAGATAAAGGGCCTCATCTGACTCTGGGTCAGTAGATAAAGGACCTCATCTGACTCTGGGTCAGTAGATAAAGGGCCTCATCTGACTCTGGGTCAGTAGATACAGGGCCTCATTTCCAACACGTCAATCTGTCCCTTAATTAAAGTGTGTTTTATACACTGTACGTTGTTATCGTGTCACTCTACAGTGTGATAAATAATATTCCAATAAGGGAAAAGCTGAAAGGACATAACCAGAGAAACATAGGAATGGGAAGTTGGTTGCTTCACTTTACCACAAAGTCTCATCTGGCTCAATGAACAGGGCAGCTTCTGGCTAACAATGTTGCCTCTAGTATTACACTGGCATTAGAGGATTGAGCCATCTGACTGTGTGTGTTAGTATGCTATTGTACCATGTCATCTGGTATTATGTATCTAGCTTGCGGACAATACCCCGGCATTACCATGGAGATGCTGTTTTACCACGTAATCTAATATTATGTCTAGATGACAGTGAGGCTGATGTATTCTGTCTAGTCTACAGTGAGGCTGATGTATTCTGTCTAGTTGACAGTGAGGCTGATGTATTCTGTCTAGTCTACAGTGAGGCTGATGTATTCTGTCTAGTCTACAGTGAGGCTGATGTATTCTGTCTAGTTGACAGTGAGGCTGATGTATTCTGTCTAGTCTACAGTGAGGCTGATGTATTCTGTCTAGTCTACAGTGAGGCTGATGTATTCTGTCTAGTCTACAGTGAGGCTGATGTATTCTGTCTAGTCTACAGTGAGGCTGATGTATTCTGTCTAGTTGACAGTGAGGCTGATGTATTCTGTCTAGATGACAGTGAGGCTGATGTATTCTGTCTAGTTGACAGTGAGGCTGATGTATTCTGTCTAGTCTACAGTGAGGCTGATGTATTCTGTCTAGTCTACAGTGAGGCTGATGTATTCTGTCTAGTCTACAGTGAGGCTGATGTATTCTGTCTAGTCTACAGTGAGGCTGATGTATTCTGTCTAGTCTACAGTGAGGCTGATGTATTCTGTCTAGTTGACAGTGAGGCTGATGTTTTCTGTCTAGTCTATAGTGAGGCTGATGTATTCTGTCTAGTTGACAGTGAGGCTGATGTATTCTGTCTAGTTGACAGTGAGGCTGATGTATTCTGTCTAGTTGACAGTGAGGCTGGTGTACTCTGTCTAGTTGACGGTGAGGCTGAAATATATTACAGTACTATATTACATCACTATATTACATCACTATATTACATCACTATATTACAGTACTATATTACATCACTATATTACATCACTATATTACATCACTATATTACAGTACTATATTACATCACTATATCACAGTACTATATTACATCACTATATTACAGTACTATATTACATCACTATATTACAGTACTATATTACAGTACTATATTACAGTACTATATTACATCACTATATTACATCACTATATCACAGTACTATATTACAGTACTATATTACAGTACTATATTACAGTACTATATTACATCACTATATTACATCACTATATTACATCACTATATTACATCACTATATTACATCACTATATTGCATAACTATATTACATCACTATATTACAGTACTATATTACATCACTATATTACAGTACTATATTACATCACTATATTACATCACTATATTACAGTACTATATTACATCACTATATTACAGTACTATATTACATCATTATATTACAGTACTATATTACATCACTATATTACAGTACTATATTACAGCACTATATAACATCACTATATTACAGTACTATATTACAGTACTATATTACAGCACTATATTACATCACTATATTACATCACTATATTACAGTACTATATTACAGCACTATATTACATCACTATATTACATCACTATATTACAGTACTATATTACAGTACTATATCACAGTACTATATTACATCACTATATTACAGTACTATATTACATCACTATATTACATCACTATATTACAGTACTATATTACAGTACTATATTACATCACTATATTACATCACTATATTACATCACTATATTATATCACTATATTACATCACCATATTACATCACCATATTACATCACTATATTACATCACTATATTACATCACTATATTACAGTACTATATTACATCACTATATTACATCACTATATTACAGTACTATATTACAGTACTATATTACATCACTATATTACATCACTATATTACATCACTATATTATATCACTATATTACATCACCATATTACATCACCATATTACATCACTATATTACATCACTATATTACATCACTATATTACAGTACTATATTACATCACTATATTACATCACTATATTACAGTACTATATTACAGTACTATATTACATCACTATATTACATCACTATATTACATCACTATATTATATCACTATATTACATCACTATATTACAGTACTATATTACATCACTATATTACATCACTATATTACATCACTATATTATAGTACTATATTATATCACTATATTACAGTACTATATTACAGTACTATATTACATCACTATATTACATCACTATATTACATCACTATATTACAGTACTATATTACATCACTATATTACATCACTATATTACATCACTATATTACATCACTATATTACATCACTATATTACAGCACTATATTACAGCACTATATTACATCACTATATTACAGCACTATATTACAGCACTATATTACAGCACTATATTACATCACTATATTACATCACTATATTACAGTACTATATTACATCACTATATTACATCACTATATTACATCACTATATTACATCACTATATTACATCACTATATTACAGCACTATATTACAGCACTATATTACATCACTATATTACAGCACTATATTACAGCACTATATTACAGTACTATATTACATCACTATATTACATCACTATATTACATCACTATATTACAGCACTATATTACAGCACTATATTACATCACTATATTACATCACTATATTACATCACTATATTATAGTACTATATTATATCACTATATTACAGTACTATATTACAGTACTATATTACATCACTATATTACATCACTATATTACATCACTATATTACAGTACTATATTACATCACTATATTACATCACTATATTACATCACTATATTACATCACTATATTACAGCACTATATTACAGCACTATATTACATCACTATATTACATCACTATATTACATCACTATATTACATCACTATATTACATCACTATATTACAGTACTATATTACAGCACTATATTACATCACTATATTACAGCACTATATTACAGCACTATATTACATCACTATATTACAGCACTATATTACAGCACTATATTACAGTACTATATTACAGCACTATATTACAGCACTATATTACAGTACTATATTACATCACTATATTACATCACTATATTACATCACTATATTACATCACTATATTACATCACTATATTACATCACTATATTACATCACTATATTACATCACTATATTACATCACTATATTACAGTACTATATTACATCACTATATTACATCACTATATTACATCACTATATTACATCACGTACTATCTACAGCACTATATTACAGCACTATATTACATCACTATATTACAGCACTATATTACAGCACTATATTACAGTACTATATTACATCACTATATTACATCACTATATTACATCACTATATTACAGCACTATATTACAGTACTATATTACATCACTATATTACATCACTATATTACATCACTATATTACAGTACTATATCACAGTACTATATTACAGCACTATATTACATCACTATATTACATCACTATATTACATCACTATATTACATCACTATATTACATCACTATATTACATCACTATATTACATCACTATATTACAGCACTATATTACATCACTATATTACATCACTATATTACAGTACTATATTACATCACTATATTACATCACTATATTACATCACTATATTACATCACTATATTACATCACTATATTACATCACTATGCCGGTCCTGTTTGTTGTGGAACGATGGGTGCAGATGGGGTCGTTCTGTTTGACCCAACGTGGTGTCGTTCTGTTTGACCCAACGTGGTGTCGTTCTGTTTGACCCAACGTGGTGTCGTTCTGTTTGACCCAACGTGGTGTCGTTCTGTTTGACCCAACGTGGTGTCGTTCTGTTTGACCCAACGTGGTGTCGTTCTGTTTGACCCAACGTGGTGTCGTTCTGTTTGACCCAACGTGGTGTCGTTCTGTGTGACCCAACGTGTTGTCGTTCTGTGTGACCCAACGTGGTGTCGTTCTGTTTGACCCAACGTGGTGTCGTTCTGTTTGACCCAACGTGGTGTCGTTCTGTTTGACCCAACGTGGTGTCGTTCTGTGTGACCCAACGTGGTGTCGTTCTGTTTGACCCAACGTGGTGTCGTTCTGTTTGACCCAACGTGGTGTCGTTCTGTTTGACCCAACGTGGTGTCGTTCTGTTTGACCCAACGTGTTGTCGTTCTGTTTGACCCAACGTGGTGTCGTTCTGTTTGACCCAACGTGGTGTCGTTCTGTTTGACCCAACGTGTTGTCGTTCTGTTTGACCCAACGTGGTGTCGTTCTGTTTGACCCAACGTGGTGTCGTTCTGTTTGACCCAACGTGGTGTCGTTCTGTTTGACCCAACGTGTTGTCGTTCTGTTTGACCCAACGTGGTGTCGTTCTGTTTGACCCAACGTGGTGTCGTTCTGTTTGACCCAACGTGGTGTCGTTCTGTTTGACCCAACGTGGTGTCGTTCTGTGTGACCCAACGTGGTGTCGTTCTGTGTGACCCAACGTGGTGTCGTTCTGTGTGACCCAACGTGGTGTCGTTCTGTGTGACCCAACGTGGTGTCGTTCTGTGTGACCCAACGTGTTGTCGTTCTGTTTGACCCAACGTGGTGTCGTTCTGTTTGACCCAACGTGGTGTCGTTCTGTTTGACCCAACGTGGTGTTGTTCTGTTTGACCCAACGTGGTGTCGTTCTGTTTGACCCAACGTGGTGTCGTTCTGTTTGACCCAACGTGGTGTCGTTCTGTTTGACCCAACGTGGTGTCGTTCTGTTTGACCCAACGTGGTGTCGTTCTGTTTGACCCAACGTGGTGTCGTTCTGTGTGACCCAACGTGGTGTCGTTCTGTGTGACCCAACGTGGTGTCGTTCTGTGTGACCCAACGTGGTGTCGTTCTGTGTGACCCAACGTGGTGTCGTTCTGTGTGACCCAACGTGTTGTCGTTCTGTTTGACCCAACGTGGTGTCGTTCTGTTTGACCCAACGTGGTGTCGTTCTGTTTGACCCAACGTGGTGTTGTTCTGTTTGACCCAACGTGGTGTCGTTCTGTTTGACCCAACGTGGTGTCGTTCTGTTTGACCCAACGTGGTGTCGTTCTGTTTGACCCAACGTGGTGTCGTTCTGTTTGACCCAACGTGTTGTCGTTCTGTTTGATCCCCTCCAAACTGTCAATGCATAGAACATCGACACAAAATTGTGTGGATTTTGAAAGAAAATATTTTAACAGAATTTCACATAACCATTCACAAGGTAGCTGCTCTCCCTCGTCCGTTCACGATGAGAATTCTGTAACGAGCCTCATATTATTATCTTATATTAACCAGTATTACAAAATACGCCTAAACGTTTTAATTTGTTCGCTGTCACCTTGTGGCTTGATAGGGGTTAAAAAACTATTCCTGAAGGGGGAAAGCCCTAGTCGCTGCTGGCAAAAAATTAGCTAACATTCTTGATTCTAGTTACTAAGATAAATAATATATCTCAAACATCTCAAATAAAACATTAGTAAAGAAAAGGTAATTTATATGACTTTGATGTGCTTGCCACCAAAACACGCCTCGTGTGATGAAGATGTCAAGAGAGGAAGATGACGGTGAACAGTGCTGATTCCTGATGTCTCTATCGCTCCTTAGATCGCGTGCTCTGTTTGCCGCAGGGTAGGAGAGAAACCCTACAATTATCTTAATCGGATCGGCTCATCTCATCACTCTTTGGATTTACAACTCACATTCTGCAATATTTGTTCTCTTCTGCAAGTGGTGTCCTGTTTGAGTTAGATATCCCATTGTCTCCTGTAGGACAATTTCAGTGGAAATGATCACAGTTTGTTTTGGGTTAGCTCCAAAAAACGGAATGACTTCCAAGAGGAAGAAGTGCTTGTATTAATTAAACAATGCAGTCAAATGATCCATCAGGCAAATGTTTAATTGAGCTCATTGTTTATTTAAAAAACAAACTGGAATGTACGGAATGCAAACATGCATATACACAATGCTCTCCATTGTGAGAAGTTGTGCACTGGTGCTCCCAACTTTTAAAAAAAGTTAGGAGCACGACATAACATTTTAGGAGCACGACATAACATTTTAGGGGCACAACATGACATTTTAGGAGCACCATCAAATTAATATTTGTTTTAATAAGTTTGAGATACAGCCTCTGTGGGACCTGTCTGAGTTCTATCTACTTCTGAAGCACATGTTGTGTTCTAGAAACTAATATATATACCTGGAAAGACTTTAGTTCATTATAATAACTAAGATGTTGATCTATAACCCTGTAAAGACTAGTTCTTTATAAAAACTAAGACGTTGATATGAATACCTGTCATTGAAATTACAAAGTCATTTGTGAATTATTCGGTTTCTAAATAGTTAGGGCCTTTAAAATCAGTTTCCTTTTTAGCCAAATTCCTTTTTCTCTGTTTTGTTTTTTCAGGTTTCAGATTATTGTTTTTTCAGGTTTTCGCTCTCAAAATCTTTTTCAAAATTGTTTTAAAGATAAACTCCACGATTTGGATGTTTTAAGTCTAATGCCTAAACCACATCAGGAAACCACTTTTGAGGTTTGGGAAAAAATCTAAGATATGACCCTTTAATTCAGGTATGCACCATGCACCTATAGCAATAGACTGTTGTTTGGTTAGAGGTGTTTCTGGAGCCCAGAGTTTGCAAAACAAATGCCAAATGGATTAATGCCAATAATCATGATATCTTTCTGCCAGGTAGGCACACAGTGCATTCAGAAAGTATTCAGACCCCTTCACTTTTTCCACATTTTGTTACGTTACAGCCTTATTCTGAAATGGACTACACATTTATTTCCTCGGCAATCTACACACAATACACCATAATGACATCACAATACCCCATAATGACATCACAATACCCCATAATGACATCACAATACCCCATAATGACATCACAATACACTATAGTGACAAAGAGAAAACAGTTTTTTTTTTTTTTTTACAAAAGTACTGTATGTTACTTTGTAGACAGCCTATAATTGAGTTGTTATTTGGAAAAGCCTTAATCTACCATTATTGGTTTATTATTAACACCGTTAATGACTACACAAAGTGTACACAAACTGCACGGCACACACACACAAACGCACACAAAGACACACACACAGACACACACACCAACACACACACAGGCACACACACACAGACGCGCACACAGACACACAAGCAGACACACACACACAGACACACACACAGACACACACACACACACACAGACACACACATCGACAAAGACACAGACACAGACAGAGACAGAGACACACACATTCACAGACAGACATCCTAGAGATACATCCTAGACACTGGAGACTCGCAGGGAATCTGATATATATTAGTGACAGAGAGACAGAGAAAAGAGGAAGTGTGGAGAGTAAGTAGAGTAAAGAGAGAGAGAGAGAGAGAGAGAGAGAGAGAGAGAGAGAGAGAGAGAGAGAGAGAGAGAGAGAGAGAGAGAGAGAGAGAGAGAGTAAAGAGAGAGAGAGAGAGAGAGAGAGAGAGAGAGAGAGAGAGAGAGAGAGAGAGAGAGAGAGAGAGAGAGAGAGAGAGAGAGAGAGAGAGAGAGAGAGAGAGAGAGAGAGAGAGAGTAAAGAGAGAGAGAGAGAGAGAGAGAGAGAGAGAGAGAGAGAGAGAGAGAGAGAGAGAGAGAGAGAGAGAGAGAGAGAGAGAGAGAGAGAGAGAGAGAGTAAGAGAGAGGAGAGAGAGAGAGAGAGAGAGAGAGAGAGAGAGAGAGAGAGAGAGAGAGAGAGAGAGAGAGAGAGAGAGAGAGAGAGAAACCTTGCACTTGCAGAATCATTGGTTCAAATAACTAATTTATCATGAAATACCATAGGAACATCAATTTAGATCAGCCACACACAAGATACCGATAGTTTCACTGTGTAGTTGTTCATACAATCTTTAAATATTGTAGTAGAAAATATGTGATACATGTTTCATTATGCTACTACACGTAAATACATCACTGTAAAATAACTAGTAGAGAGAATACTACAGACACAGTGGAATCATTGAACAAAATCTGACATTTATTGACGAAATACAATAAAATCACAACATAGGTTTCTTTGAATCAAAACAAAAATAATTAGCAAAAAAAAAATAAAAAAAATGACTGTATTTCTATATTTCCCATCATACCCCTGTCTTGTGGATTTGGGCCACAGGTTCTCATCCACATCACAATGGATGTTTTCATTAGCCAAACATCTTGGGAAGACTCTTCGGGGCGAATCCAGGCCTGACGCTGGTCGGCCGTGATGTCATTTCACGCGTCATCCATGGCCTGGACTAAGGGCGGCTTGTTCGTGAGGGTGCCTATCATATACCTGCCACCTCCATGCGGAGAAAAATTCCTCAATCGGGTTTTAAGAAAGGAGAGTACGGGGGTAAGTACAAGGTGGTAAATTGTGGACGGGCCTGAAACCATGCTTGCACCATTTGAGCATGGGGGAACCTGACATTATCCCACACGATGACATAGGTCACGCCATCAGCTCTACAGACCTGATTTAGCTCATCAAGGACGGTTACATTCGAACAGCGAATCACGTGGCTGCCTGCAACTCAATATATAGAGTATATAGAGTAGAGAGCTTTAGATGTGGTTCGACCAAACATTAGAACGGACAAGATGAGTAATCTAAGCAACTTTGACCGTGGTATGATTGTTGGTGCCACACATGGTGATTCCAGCATGTCAGAAACAGCTGCCTTCCTGGGATTTTTACGCACTACAGTCTCTAGAGTTTACAGAAAACGGTGCGATAAACAAAACACATTCAGTGAGCGGCAGTTCTGTGGGCAAAAACACCTTGTTAATGAGAGAGGTCAGAGGAGAACGTCCAGACTCATTCCAGCTAACAGAAAGGTCACAAACGCTCAAATAACAGCTGTTTAAAACAGTGGTGTGCAGAAGGGCATCTCTTAACGTACAACACCGCGAATAATTCAGGCTGTTGTGGAGGCAAAAGGGGGTCCAACCCAGTACTAGACAGGTGTACCTAATAAAGTGGCCGGTGAGTGTACAGTAATGTCAAATCTGAAAACATGGTCTGGAAAAGTGATACATGGGACCATAGAAACAGTGTCTGATAAAGAATGATGATGAAATATTACATCCATAGATAATGTAGTCCAATTGGTTCGTGGTCCACGGTAATTGGTGTCGACGGATCTCGTTACCCTGAAACTTTCATGATCTAAACATGGAATATTGTTCGTCAGTTTCGGTAAAACTCTGCATTAAGAGTAAAACAACAGGTACTTATCATTTTGAGTTTTGAAAAAACTGCATTTTGATCATCGGTTGTGAATTTTGTGTCTAGAGTTTTGAAAAATGACATCAATGTTCCGAAATTAGTGCCAAAGGGATTGTAAAAAACGGTATATTGTTAAGGGGATGAACAGGACCTACTGATACCTACTGATACCTACTGATACCTACTGGTACCTACTGATACCTACTGATACCTACTGATACCTACTGGTACCTACTGATACCTACTGATACCTACTGATACCTACTGGTACCTACTGATACCTACTGATACCTACTGATACCTACTGGTACCTACTGGTACCTACTGATACCTACTAATACCTACTGATACCTACTGAGACCTACTGGTACCTAATGGTACCTACTGATACCTACTAATACCTACTGATACCTACTGATACCTACTGGTACCTACTGATACCTACTGATACCTACTGGTACCTACTGATACCTGCTGATACCTACTGATACCTACTGATACCTACTGATACCTACTGGTACCTACTGATACCTACTGATACCTACTGATACCTACTGATACCTACTGATACCTACTGGTACCTACTGGTACCTACTGATACCTACTGATACCTACTGGTACCTACTGATACCTACTGATACCTACTGGTACCTACTGGTACCTACTGATACCTACTGATACCTACTGATGTTAAGGGGATGAACAGGACCTACTGATACCTACTGATACCTACTGATACCTACTGGTACCTACTGATACCTACTGATATCTACTGATACCTAATGGTACCTACTGGTACCTACTGGTACCTACTGATACCTACTAATACCTACTGATACCTACTGATACCTACTGGTACCTAATGGTACCTACTGATACCTACTAATACCTACTGATACCTACTGATACCTACTGGTACCTACTGATACCTACTGATACCTACTGGTACCTACTGATACCTGCTGATACCTACTGATACCTACTGATACCTACTGATACCTACTGATACCTGCTAATACCTACTGGTACCTACTGATACCTACTGATACCTACTGATACCTACTGATACCTACTGGTACCTACTGATACCTACTGATACCTACTGGTACCTACTGGTACCTACTGATACCTACTGATACCTACTGATACCTACTGGTACCTACTGGTACCTACTGATACCTACTGATATTAAGGGGATGAACAGGACCTACTGATACCTACTGATACCTACTGATACCTACTGATACCTACTGGTACCTACTGGTACCTACTGGTACCTACTGATACCAACTGATGTTAAGGGGATGAACAGGACCTACTGATACCTACTGATACCTACTGATACCTACTGATACCTACTGATACCTACTGGTACCTACTGATACCTACTGATACCTACTGGTACCTACTGGTACCTACTGATACCTACTGATACCTACTGATACCTACTGGTACCTACTGGTACCTACTGATACCTACTGATACCTACTGATGTTAAGGGGATGAACAGGACCTACTGATACCTACTGATACCTACTGATACCTACTGGTAACTACTGATACCTACTGATACCTACTGATACCTAATGGTACCTACTGGTACCTACTGGTACCTACTGATACCTACTAATACCTACTGATACCTACTGATACCTACTGGTACCTAATGGTACCTACTGATACCTACTAATACCTACTGATATCTACTGATACCTACTGATACCTACTGGTACCTACTGATACCTACTGGTACCTACTGATACCTGCTGATACCTACTGATACCTACTGATACCTACTGATACCTGCTAATACCTACTGGTACCTACTGATACCTACTGATACCTACTGATACCTACTGATACCTACTGGTACCTACTGGTATCTACTGATACCTACTGATACCTACTGGTACCTACTGGTACCTACTGATACCTACTGATACCTACTGATACCTACTGGTACCTACTGGTACCTACTGATACCTACTGATACCTACTGATGTTAAGGGGATGAACAGGACCTACTGATACCTACTGATACCTACTGATACCTACTGATACCTACTGGTACCTACTGGTACCTACTGGTACCTACTGATACCAACTGATGTTAAGGGGATGAACAGGACCTACTGATACCTACTGATACCTACTGATACCTACTGATACCTACTGGTACCTACTGGTACCTACTGGTACCTACTGATACCAACTGATACCTACTGATACCTACTGATATCTACCGATACCTACTGATATCTACCGATAACTACTGATACCTACTGATACCTTACAATGTTAAGGGGATGAAAAGGACCTACTAATACCTACGGATACCTACTGATACCTACTGATACCTACTGATACCTTATAATGTTAAGGGGATGAACAGTACCTACTGATACCTACTGATACCCACATATACCTACTGGTACCTACTGATACCTACTGATACCTACTGATACCTTATAATGTTAAGGGGGTGAACAGGACCTACTGATACCTACTGATACTACTGGTACCTACTGATACCTACTGGTACCTACTGGTACCTACTGATACCTATGTATGTGGTAGTGGAGTGGAGTAAGGGCCTCATTGTGTTGTGAAATCTGTAATGAATGTATTGTAATGTTTTAAACATTTTATAAACTGCCTTAATATTTCTGTACCCCAGGAAGAGTAGCTGCTGCCTTGGCAGGGACTAATGGGGATCCATAATAAACCCCAGGAAGAGTAGCTGCTGCCTTGGCAGGGACTAATGGGGATCCATAATAAACCCCAGGAAGAGTAGCTGCTGCCTTGACAGGAACTAATGGGGATCCATAATAAACCCCAGGAAGAGTAGCTCTGCTTTGGCAGGAACTAATGGGGATCCATAATAAACCCCAGGAAGAGTAGCTGCTGCCTTGGCAGGAACTAATGGGGATCCATAATAAACCCCAGGAAGAGTAGCTCCTGACTTGGCAGGAACTAATGGGGATCCATAATAAACCCCAGGAAGAGTAGCTGCTGCCTTGGCAGGAACTAATGGGGATCCATAATAAACCCCAGGAAGAGTAGCTGCTGCCTTGGCAGGGACTAATGGGGATCCATAATAAACCCCAGGAAGAGTAGCTGCTGCCTTGGCAGGAACTAATGGGGATCCATAATAAACCCCAGGAAGAGTAGCTGCTGCCTTGGCAGGAACTAATGGGGATCCATAATAAACCCCAGGAAGAGTAGCTGCTGCCTTGGCAGGAACTTATGGGGATCCATAACAAACCCCAGGAAGAGTAGCTGCTGCCTTGACAGGAACTAATGGGGATCCATAATAAACCCCAGGAAGAGTAGCTGCTGCCTTGACAGGAACTAATGGGGATCCATAATAAACCCCAGGAAGAGTAGCTGCTGCCTTGACAGGAACTAAAGGGGATCCATAATAAACCCCAGGAAGAGTAGCTGCTGCCTTGACAGGAACTAATGGGGATCCATAATAAACCCCAGGAAGAGTAGCTGCTGCCTTGACAGGAACTAATGGGGATCCATAACAAATACAAATACCTTGTGTTGGGGACAATAAAAGACCACACTAAAATGTGCAGTTTTGTCACACACAACACAATGCCACAGATCGCTCAAGTTTTGAGGGAGCGTGCAATTGGCATGCTGACTGCAGGAATGTCCACCAGAGGTGTTGCCAGAGAACTGCCACCTCCAACATTGTTTTTTGAGAATTTGGCAGTACGTCCAACCGGTTTCACAACCGCAGACCACGTTTTTTGGCATTGTGCTGTTTGCTGATGTCAACGTTGTGAACAGAGTGCCCCGTGGTGGCGGTGGGGTTATGGTATGGGGCAGGTATAAGTTACGGACAACGAACACAATTGCATTTTATTGATGGCCATTTGAATGAATAGAGATACAGTGATGAGATCCTGAGGCCCGCCGGGCCGTTCATTCGCCGCCATCGCCTCGTGTTTCAGCATGATAACGTCGCAAGGATCTGTACACAATTTCTTACAAGGTGAAAATGTCCCATTGAGCATTTTTGGGATGCTCTGGATCTACGTGTACGACAGCGTGTTCCAGTTCCCCGCCAATATCTATCCACTTCTCACAGCCATTGAAGAGGAGTGGGACAACCGTCCACAGGCCACAATCAACAGCCTGATCAACTCTATGGGAAGGAGATGTGTCGCGCTGCATGAGGGACATGGTGGTCACTGTAACGTTCGTCGTTGGAATGAGAAGAGGACCAATCCGCAGCGTGGTAAGTGTCCATATTGTTTAATACGCAAAAAATGAACACTGAACAAAAACAATACAACGACAAAACGAAAACACTCCTGTACGGTGAAAACAAAAACCAGAACAGAAAATACAATCACCCACAAACCACAATGAAAAACAGGCTACCTAAATATGGTTCCCAATCAGAGACAACGACTGACACCTGCCTCTGATTGAGAACCACACTAGGCCAAACACATAGAAAAAGACAACCTAGACCTACAACATAGAATACCTACCCACATCACACCCTGACCAAACAAAACATAGAAGCATACAAAGCAATCTATGGTCAGGGCGTGACAGTCACACCAGATACGGACTGGTTTTCTGATCCACATCCGTACCTGACCAACAGATTCATACACTATCTGTATTCCCAGTCATGCGAAATTCATAAATTAGGGACTAATGAATTTATTTTAATTATCTGATTTCCTCACTTGAACTATAAGTAAATAGAATCATAGAAATGTGTTGCATTTATATTATATTATTATATTTCTGTTTAGCGTATAAAGTTTGTACCTCTTTGAAGAAACACGAAGTGGTTGTTGTATCACATCTTGAAATGTAAATTAAACATCCTGAAATGTAAATTAAACATCCTGAAATGTAAATTAAACATCCTGAAATGTAAATTAAACATCCTGAAATGTAAATTAAACATCCTGAAATGTAAACTAAACATCCTGAAATGTAAATTAAACATCCTGAAATGTAAATTAAACATCCTGAAATGTAAATTAAACATCCTGAAATGTAAATTAAACATCCTGAAATGTAAGTTAAACATCCTGAAATGTAAATTAAACATCCTGAAATGTAAATTAAACATCCTGAAATGTAAATTAAACATCCTGAAATGTAAATTAGACATCCTGAAATGTAAAATAAACATCTTGAAATGTAAATTAAACATCCTGAAATGTAAGTTAAACATCCTGAAATGTAAATTAAATCAAATCAAATCAAATCAAGTTTATTTTATATAGCCCTTCGTACATCAGCTAATATCTCGAAGTGCTGTACAGACACCCAGCCTAAAACCCCAAACAGCAAGCAATGCAGGTGTAACATCCTGAAATGTAAATTAAATTCGATATACATCGTTGTGTTTTTTCGTATATACATCGTTGTGTTTTTTCTTTAAATAATGACAAAACACTGCAGTATACTTTTAAGCGCTGTGAAGCTTGGAAACCTTTAACCTTATACATCGTTGTGTTTTTTCGTAGAATGACAAAACACTGCAGTAGACTCTCTGAAGCGCTGTGAAGCTTGGAAACCTTTAACCTAACATGCTGAATTAGCTGTATCCCTGAAAGAAAATGGATACATCTTGTTGGCAACTCTGCTAAGTGTGCCTGTAATGTACTCTTTTGCCCCAAATTCACGGACAGCCCGATCAGAAAATGAGAATTAAGGCGGGACTTTCGAGCCTCCAATGCCTGTGGAAAATGTAACCCGATACACCAGAAGCATTTGAGGCCAAATGTTTTGAAGCAAGGAAGCAGGGTTTTTATTCTGTCATGAAGCGATTTGGCCAAACAGAAGTTGATTTATTAGCAAATGACCTTGATATACCTTGATAAAACTATTTAATTCTTACGAAAGTCCCCTAAATGGAGGTATTCACATTCAAGAGGTTATTAAGAGTTAGCCCAGGGTATGTCGCTCAGCCCAGACCAGAGGGAAAACAAAGAGTGTTTGGCCAGAAACAGAGATGTCAGATGAGGAAGCATGAAGACAGGAAGAGAGAGATAGTGTCTATCAGGGAGAGTAACCAGAGTTATCTCTAGACTGAAACACGGGGAGAGTAACCAGAGTTATCTCTAGACTGAAACACGGGGAGAGTGACCATAGTTATCTTTAGACAGAAACACGGGGAGAGTAACCAGAGTTATCTTTAGACTGAAACACGGGGAGAGTAACCAGAGTTATCTTTAGACTGAAACACGGGGAGAGTAACCAGAGTTATCTTTAGACTGAAACACGGGGAGAGTAACCAGAGTTATCTTTAGACTGAAACACGGGGAGAGTAACCAGAGTTATCTTTAGACTGAAACACGGGGAGAGTAACCAGAGTTATCTTTAGACTGAAACAGGGGGAGAGTAACCAGAGTTATCTTTAGACTGAAACACTGGGGAGAGTAACCAGAGTTATCTTTAGACTGAAAAAGGGGGAGAGTAACCAGAGTTATCTTTAGACTGAAACACGGGGAGAGTAACCAGAGTTATCTTTAGACTGAAACACGGGGAGAGTAACCAG
>NC_092090.1:4709073-4726573 GCF_045679555.1 Salvelinus alpinus | reverse complement strand
TGTGCCATCACAGCAGCAAGATTTGTGACCTGTTGCCACAAGAAAAGGGCAACCAGTGAAGAACAAACACCATTGTAAATACAACCCATATTTATGCTTATTTATTTTCCCTTGTGTGCTTTAACCATTTATACATTGCTACAACACTGTATATATATAATATGACATTTGTAATGTCTTTATTGTTTTGAAACTTCTGTATGTGTAATGTTTACTGGTAATTGTTATTGTTTATTTCACTTTTGTATATTATCTACCTCACTTGCTTTGGCAATGTTAACACATGTTTCCCATGCCAATAAAGCCCCTTGAATTGAATTGAATTGAATTGAGAGAGAGAGAGAGAGAGAGAGAGAGAGATACAGAGAGATACAGAGAGAGAGAGAGACCATTTCTGTATGGACCTCGCTTTGTGCACAGGGGCATTGTCATGCTGAAACAGGAAAGGGCCTTCCCCAAACTGTTGCCACAAAGTTCGAAGCACAGAACCGTCTAGAATGTCATTGTAGCATTTAGATTTCCCTTTACTGGAACTAAGGGGCCCAGACCATGAAAAACAGCCCCAGACCGTTATTCCTCCACCAAACTTTACAGTTGACACTATGCATTGGGGCAGGTAGCGTTCTCCTGGCATCCGCCAAACCCAGATTCATTCGTCTGACCTCCAGATGGTGAAGCGTGATTCATCACTCCAGAGAACGCGTTTCCACTGCTCCAATGTCAACTGGCGGTGAGCTTTACACCACTCCAGCCGATGCTTGGCATTGTGCATGGTGATCTTAGGCTTGTGTGCGGCTGCTCGGCCACGGAAACCCATTTCATGAAGCTCTCGGTGAACAATTATTGTGCTGATGTTGCTTCCAGAGGCAGTTTGGAACCCGGTAGTGTGTGTTGCAACCAAGGACAGATTATTTTATCGTGGTTCAGCACCCGGCGTTCCCGTTCTGTGAGCTTGTGTGGTCTACCACTTCTCGGCTGAGCCGTTGTTGCTCATAGACGTTTCCACTTCACAATAACACCACTTACAGTTGACAGGGGCAGCTCGAACAGGGCAGCAATTTGACAAACTGACTTGTAAGAAAGGTGGAAGGGTGCAGTGTTGAAAGTCACTGAGCTCTTCAGTAAGGCCATTCTACTGCCAATGTTTGTCTGTGGAGATTGCATGGCTGTGTGCTCGATTTTATACACCTGTCAGCAACGGGTGTGGCTGAAAAACCGAATCCAGCAATTTGAAGGGGTGTCCACATACTTTTGTATATATAGTGTATCTGAATCTGATAGGTCTAGCTCCGAGGAACACTCTGATGGTCCCTGATAGGTCTAGCTCCTAGGAACACTGATGGTCCCTGATAGGTCTAGCTCCGAGGAACACTCTGATGGTCCCTGATAGGTCTAGCTCCTAGGAACACTGATGGTCCCTGATAGGTCTAGCTCCGAGGAACACTCTGATGGTCCCTGATAGGTCTAGCTCCGAGGAACACTGATGGTCCCTGATAGGTCTAGCTCCGAGGAACACTCTGATGGTCCCTGATAGGTCTAGCTCCGAGGAACACTGATGGTCCCTGATAGGTCTAGCTCCGAGGAACACTGATGGTCCCTGATAGGTCTAGCTCCGAGGAACACTCTGATGGTCCCTGATAGGTCTAGCTCCGAGGAACACTCTGATGGTCCCTGATAGGTCTAGCTCCTAGGAACACTCTGATGGTCCCTGATAGGTCTAGCTCCTAGGAACACTCTGATGGTCCCTGATAGGTCTAGCTCCTAGGAACACTCTGATGGTCCCTGATAGGTCAGCTCCTAGGCAAACAGAGACAGGTCAGCTAGGCAAACAGAGACAGGCCAGCTGGGCAAACAGAGACAGGCCAGCTAGGCAAACAGAGACAGGCCAGCTAGGCAAACAGAGACAGGTCAGCTGGGCAAACAGAGACAGGCCAGCTGGGCAAACAGAGACAGGTCAGCTAGGCAAACAGAGACAGGCCAGCTGGGCAAACAGAGACAGGTAAGCTGGGCAATCAGAGACAGGTCAGCTAGGCAAACAGAGACAGGCCAGCTAGGCAAACAGAGACAGGCCAGCTGGGCAAACAGAGACAGGCCAGCTAGGCAAACAGAGACAGGCCAGCTAGGCAAACAGAGACAGGCCAGCTAGGCAAACAGAGACAGGCCAGCTGGGCAAACAGAGACAGGTCAGCTGGACAAACAGAGACAGGCCAGCTGGGCAAACAGAGACAGGTCAGCTAAGCAAACAGAGACAGGCCAGCTGGGCAAACAGAGACAGGCCAGCTAGGCAAACAGAGACAGGCCAGCTAGGCAAACAGAGACAGGCCAGCTGGGCAAACAGAGACAGGCCAGCTAGGCAAACAGAGACAGGCCAGCTGGGCAAACAGAGACAGGCCAGCTAGACAAACAGAGACAGGCCAGCTAGGCAAACAGAGACAGGCCAGCTAGGCAAACAGAGACAGGCCAGCTGGGCAAACAGAGACAGGCCAGCTAGGCAAACAGAGACAGGCCAGCTAGGCAAACAGAGACAGGCCAGCTAGGCAAACAGAGACAGGCCAGCTGGGCAAACAGAGACAGGTCAGCTGGACAAACAGAGACAGGCCAGCTGGGCAAACAGAGACAGGTCAGCTAAGCAAACAGAGACAGGCCAGCTGGGCAAACAGAGACAGGCCAGCTAGGCAAACAGAGACAGGCCAGCTAGGCAAACAGAGACAGGCCAGCTGGGCAAACAGAGACAGGCCAGCTAGGCAAACAGAGACAGGCCAGCTGGGCAAACAGAGACAGGCCAGCTAGACAAACAGAGACAGGCCAGCTAGGCAAACAGAGACAGGCCAGCTAGGCAAACAGAGACAGGCCAGCTAGGCAAACAGAGACAGGCCAGCTGGGCAAACAGAGACAGGCCAGCTGGGCAAACAGAGACAGGCCAGCTGGGCAAACATCTTGTATTTAAAACAGACAATGACAACAGGGCCAGCAGTATTCATGAGACAGGATGCTGCTTGGCAACCCTGTAGTGATACGATCTGTGTGTCAAGTGGCTCCATATTCCCTATATAGTGGTACTACTATAGACAAGAGCCCTATTCCCTATATAGTGGTACTACTATAGACCATAACCCCATTCCCTATATAGTGGTACTACTATAGACCAGAGCCCTATTCCCTATATAGTGCACTACTATAGACCAGAGCCCTATTCCCTATATAGTGGTACTACTATAGACCAGAGCCCTATTCCCTATATAGTGGTACTACTATAGACCAGAGCCCTATTCCCTATATAGTGGTACTACTATAGACCAGAGCCCTATTCCCTATATAGTGGTACTACTATAGACCAGAGCCCTATTCCCTATATAGTGGTACTACTATAGACCAGGGCCCTATTCCCTATATAGTGGTACTACTATAGACCAGAGCCCTATTCCCTATATAGTGGTACTACTATAGACCAGAGCCCTATTCCCTATATAGTGGTACTACTATAGACCAGAGCCCTATTCCCTATATAGTGGTACTACTATAGACCAGAGCCCTATTCCCTATATAGTCCACTACTATAGACCAGAGCCCCATTCCCTATATAGTGGTACTACTATAGACCAGAGCCCTATTCCCTATATAGTGGTACTACTATAGACCAGAGCCCTATTCCCTATATAGTGGTACTACTATAGACCAGAGCCCTATTCCCTATATAGTGGCACTACTATAGACCAGAGCCCTATTCCCTATATAGTGGTACTACTATAGACCAGAGCCCTATTCCCTATATAGTGGTACTACTATAGACCAGAGCCCTATTCCCTATATAGTGGTACTACTTTAGACCAGAGCCCTATTCCCTATATAGTGGTACTACTATAGACCAGAGCCCTATTCCCTATATAGTGGCACTACTATAGACCAGAGCCCTATTCCCTATATAGTGGTACTACTATAGACCAGAGCCCTATTCCCTATATAGTGGTACTACTATAGACCAGAGCCCTATTCCCTATATAGTGGTACTACTATAGACCAGAGCCCTATTCCCTATATAGTGGTACTACTATAGACCAGAGCCCTATTCCCTATATAGTGGTACTACTATAGACCAGAGCCCTATTCCCTATATAGTGCACTACTTTAGTCAAAGCCATCTTCCCTATATAGTGCACTATTTAGACCAGAACCCTATTCCCTATGTAGTGCCCTACTTTTGACCCGGCGAGTATATAGGAAGTTCAAATCAGATGACCTGATAAAAGACAATGACATCAGCAGGGCAGAACGGATAAGAACCAAGTCTTCATATTAAATTGTGTTTAAGCAATTTGTTGTGTGTGTGTGTGTGTGTGTGTGTGTGTGTGTGTGTGTGTGTGTGTGTGTGTGTGTGTGTGTGTGTGTGTGTGTGTGTGTGTGTGTGTGTGTGTGTGTGTGTGTGTGTGTGTGTGTGTGTATTCCCTACTTCGCTACGTGCCATTCAAGTATGCATGTGACAATTATTGTAAACGATGCCAATCCAACCCAGATGCCCCTAGTTACCCCGATGCCCCTAGCTGCCCCGATGCCCCTAGTTACCCCGATGCCCCTAGCTACCCTGATGCCCCTAGTTACCCCGATGCCCCTAGCTGCCCCGATGCCCCTAGCTGCCCCGATGCCCCTAGCTGCCCCGATGCCCCGATGCCCCGATGCCCCTAGCTGCCCCGATGCCCCTAGCTGCCCAGATGCCCCTAGCTGCCCCGATGCCCCTAGTTGCCCCGATGCCCCTAGTTACCCCGATGCCCCTAGCTGCCCCTAGCTGCCCCGATGCCCCTAGTTACCCCGATGCCCCTAGCTGCCCTGATGCCCCGATGCCCCTAGCTGCCCCGCTGCCCCGATGCCCCTAGCTGCCCCGATGCCCCTAGCTGCCCCGATGCCCCTAGTTACCCCGATGCCCCTAGCTGCCCAGATGCCCCTAGTTGCCCCGATGCCCCTAGTTACCCTGATGCCCCTAGCTGCCCCGATGCCCCTAGTTGCCCCGATGCCCCTAGCTGCCCCGATGCCCCTAGTTAGCCCGATGCCCCTAGCTGCCCCGATGCCCCTAGTTACCCCGATGCCCCTAGCTGCCCCGATGCCCCTAGCTGCCCCGATGCCCCTAGTTACCCCGATGCCCCTAGTTACCCCGATGCCCCTAGCTGCCCCGATGCCCCTAGCTGCCCCGATGCCCCTAGTTGCCCCGATGCCCCTAGCTGCCCCGATGCCCCTAGTTGCCCCGATGCCCCTAGCTGCCCCGATGCCCCTAGTTGCCCCGATGCCCCGATGCCCCTAGCTGCCCCGATGCCCCTAGTTACCCTGATGCCCCTAGCTGCCCCGATGCCCCTAGTTGCCCCGATGCCCCTAGCTGCCCCGATGCCCCTAGCTGCCCCGATGCCCCTAGTTGCCCCGATGCCCCTAGCTGCCCCGATGCCCCTAGTTACCCTGATGCCCCTAGCTGCCCCGATGCCCCTAGCTTCCCCGATGCCCCTAGCTGCCCCGATGCCCCTAGCTTCCCCGATCCCCCTAGATGCCCCTAGCTGCCCCGATGCCCCTAGTTGCCCCGATGCCCCTAGCTGCCCCGATGCCCCTAGCTGCCCCGATGTCCCGATGCCCCTAGCTGCCCCGATGCCCCTAGCTGCCCTGATGCCCCTAGCTGCCCCGATGCCCCTAGATGCCCCGATGCCCCTAGCTGCCCCGATGCCCCTAGTTACCCCGATGCCCCTAGTTACCCCGATGCCCCTAGCTGCCCCGATGCCACTAGCTGCCCCGATGCCCCTAGCTGCCCCGATGCCTCTAGTTACCCCGATGCCCCTAGCTGCCCCGATGCCCCTAGCTGCCCCGATGCCCCTAGTTACCCCGATGCCCCTAGCTGCTCCGATGCCCCTAGTTGCCCCGATGCCCCCAGCTGCCCCGATGCCCCTAGTTGCCCTGATGCCCCCTAGCTACCCCGATGCCCCTAGCTGCCCCGATGCCCCTAGCTGCCCCGATGCCCCGATGCCTCTAGTTGCCCCGATGCCCCTAGCTGCCCCGATGCCCCTAGCTGCCCCAATGCCCCTAGTTGCCCCGATTCCCCCAGCTGCCCCGATGCCCCTAGCTACCCCGATGCCCCCTAGTTGCCCCGATGCCCCTAGCTGCCCCGATGCCCCTAGATGCCCCGATGCCCCTAGCTGCCCCGATGCCCCTAGTTGCCCTGATTCCCCCTAGCTGCCCCGAGGTCCCTAACTGCCCCTATGCCCCTAGATGCCCCGATGCCCCGATGCCCCTAGCTGCCCCGATGCCCCGATGCCCCTAGTTGCCCCGATGCCCCTAGCTTCCCCGATGCCCCTAGCTGCCCCGATGCCCCTAGTTACCCCGATGCCCCTAGTTGCCCCGATGCCCCTAGCTGCCCCGAGGCCCCTAGCTGCCCCTAGCTGCCCCGATGCCCCTAGCTGCCCCGATGCCCCTAGCTACCCCGATGCCCCTAGCTTCCCCGCTGCCCCTAGCTGCCCCGATGCCCCGATGCCCCGATGCCCCTAGCTGCCCCGATGCCCCTAGCTGTTCAGTGTTGTTAGACTGGATCTGTTCGGTGTTGTTAGACTGGATCTGTTCAGTGTTGTTAGACTGGATCTGTTCAGTGTTGTTAGACTGGATCTGTTCAGTGTTGTTAGACTGGATCTGTTCAGTGTTGTTAGACTGGATCTGTTCAGTGCTGTTAGACTGGATCTGTTCAGTGTTGTTAGACTGGATCTGTTCAGTGTTGTTAGACTGGATCTGTTCAGTGTTGTTAGACTGGATCTGTTCAGTGTTGTTAGACTGGATCTGTTCAGTGTTGTTAGACTGGATCTGTTCAGGGTTGTTAGACTGGATCTGTTCAGTGTTGTTAGACTGGATCTGTTCAGTGTTGTTAGACTGGATCTGTTCAGTGTTGTTAGACTGGATCTGTTCAGTGTTGTTAGACTGGATCTGTTCAGTGTTGTTAGACTGGATCTGTTCAGTGTTGTTAGACTGGATCTGTTCAGTGTTGTTAGACTGGATCTGTTCGGTGTTGTTAGACTGGATCTGTTCAGTGTTGTTAGACTGGATCTGTTCAGGGCTGTTAGACTGGATCTGTTCAGTGCTGTTAGACTGGATCTGTTCGGTGTTGTTAGACTGGATCTATTCAGGGCTGTTAGACTGGATCTGTTCAGGGCTGTTAGACTGGATCTGTTCAGGGCTGTTAGACTGGATCTGTTCAGTGTTGTTAGACTGGATCTGTTCAGTGTTGTTAGACTGGATCTGTTCAGGGCTGTTAGACTGGATCTGTTCAGGGCTGTTAGACTGGATCTGTTCAGGGCTGTTTGACTGGATCTGTTCAGTGTTGTTAGACTGGATCTGTTCAGGGCTGTTAGACTGGATCTGTTCAGTGTTGTTAGACTGGATCTGTTCAGGGCTGTTAGACTGGATCTGTTCAGTGTTGTTAGACTGGATCTGTTCAGGGCTGTTAGACTGGATCTGTTCAGTGTTGTTAGACTGGATCTGTTCAGTGTTGTTAGACTGGATCTGTTCAGTGTTGTTAGACTTGATCTGTCCAGTGTTGTTAGACTGGATCTGTTCAGGGCTGTTAGACTGGATCTGTTCGGTGTTGTTAGACTGGATCTGTTCAGTGTTGTTAGACTGGATGTGTTCAGGGCTGTTAGACTGGATCTGTTCAGTGTTGTTAGACTGGATCTGTTTAGGGCTGTTAGACTGGATCTGTTCAGTGTTGTTAGACTGGATCTGTTCAGTGTTGTTAGACTGGATCTGTTCAGGGCTGTTAGACTGGATCTGTTCAGTGTTGTTAGACTGGATCTGTTCAGTGTTGTTAGACTGGATCTGTTCAGTGTTGTTAGACTGGATCTGTTCAGGGCTGTTAGACTGGATCTGTTCAGGGCTGTTAGACTGGATCTGTTCAGTGTTGTTAGACTGGATCTGTTCAGGGCTGTTAGACTGGATCTGTTCGGTGTTGTTAGACTGGATCTGTTCAGTGTTGTTAGACTGGATCTGTTCAGTGTTGTTAGACTGGATCTGTTCAGGGCTGTTAGACTGGATCTGTTCAGTGTTGTTAGACTGGATTTGTTCAGGGCTGTTAGACTGGATCTGTTCAGTGTTGTTAGACTGGATCTGTTCAGGGCTGTTAGACTGGATCTGTTCAGGGCTGTTAGACTGGATCTGTTCAGGGCTGTTAGACTGGATCTGTTCGGTGTTGTTAGACTGGATCTGTTCAGGGCTGTTAGACTGGATCTGTTCAGTGTTGTTAGACTGGATCTGTTCAGGGCTGTTAGACTGGATCTGTTCAGTGTTGTTAGACTGGATCTGTTCAGTGCTGTTAGACTGGATCTGTTCGGTGTTGTTAGACTGGATCTGTTCAGGGCTGTTAGACTGGATCTGTTCAGGGCTGTTAGACTGGATCCGTTCAGGGCTGTTAGACTGGATCTGTTCAGTGTTGTTAGACTGGATCTGTTCAGTGTTGTTAGACTGGATCTGTTCAGGGCTGTTAGACTGGATCTGTTCAGGGCTGTTAGACTGGATCTGTTCAGGGCTGTTTGACTGGATCTGTTCAGTGTTGTTAGACTGGATCTGTTCAGGGCTGTTAGACTGGATCTGTTCAGTGTTGTTAGACTGGATCTGTTCAGGGCTGTTAGACTGGATCTGTTCAGGGCTGTTAGACTGGATCTGTTCAGGGCTGTTAGACTGGATCTGTTCAGTGTTGTTAGACTGGATCTGTTCAGTGTTGTTAGACAGGATCTGTTCAGTGTTGTTAGACTGGATCTGTTCAGTGTTGTTAGACTTGATCTGTTCAGTGTTGTTAGACTGGATCTGTTCAGTGTTGTTAGACTGGATCTGTTCAGGGCTGTTAGACTGGATCTGTTCGGTGTTGTTAGACTGGATCCGTTCAGTGTTGTTAGACTGGATCTGTTCAGGGCTGTTAGACTGGATCTGTTCAGTGTTGTTAGACTGGATCTGTTCAGTGTTGTTAGACTGGATCTGTTCAGTGTTGTTAGACTGGATCTGTTCAGTGTTGTTAGACTGGATCTGTTCGGTGTCGTTAGACTGGATCTGTTCAGTGTTGTTAGACTGGATCTGTTCAGGGCTGTTAGACTGGATCTGTTCGGTGTTGTTAGACTGGATCTGTTCAGTGTTGTTAGACTGGATCTGTTCAGGGCTGTTAGACTGGATCTGTTCAGTGTTTTCATGTCAACAGTCTGAGGTCTCTCTGTGAAACACATGACGTAATACAGCACGTTGAGAGGACCGTCCACCCCTCTGTCAGTCAGAACCTCGTCCAATCACACAGCACATTGAGAGGACCGTCCACCCCTCTGTCAGTCAGAACCTCCTCCAATCACACAGCACATTGAGAGGACCGTCCGCCCCTCTGTCAATCAGAACCTCCTCCAATCACACAGCACATTCAGAGGACCGTCCACCCCTCTGTCAATCAGAACCTCCTCCAATCACACAGCACATTGAGAGGACCGTCCACCCCTCTGTCAGTCAGAACTTCCTCCAATCACACAGCACATTCAGAGGACCGTCCACCCCTCTGTCAATCAGAACCTCCTCCAATCACACAGCACATTGAGAGGACCGTCCACCCCTCTGTCAGTCAGAACTTCCTCCAATCACACAGCACATTGAGAGGACCGTCCACCCCCCTGTCAGTCAGAACCTCGTCCAATCACACAGCACATTGAGAGGACCGTCCGCCCCTCTGTCAGTCAGAACCTCGTCCAATCACACAGCACATTGAGAGGACCGTCCACCCCTCTGTCAGTCAGAACCTCCTCCAATCACACAGCACATTGAGAGGACCGTCCACCCCCCTGTCAGTCAGAACCTACAGCTCCTCCAATCACACAGCACATTCAGAGGACTGTCCACCCCCCTGTCAATCAGAACTTAGTCCAATCACACAGCACATTGAGAGGACCGTCCACCCCTCTGTCAGTCAGAACCTCCTCCAATCACACAGCACATTGAGAGGACCGTCCACCCCTCTGTCAATCAGAACCTCGTCCAATCACACAGCACATTGAGAGGACCGTCCACCCCCCTGTCAATCAGAACCTCCTCCAATCACACAGCACATTCAGAGGACCGTCCACCCCCCTGTCAATCAGAACCTCCTCCAATCACACAGCACATTGAGAGGACCGTCCACCCCTCTGTCAGTCAGAACCTCCTCCAATCACACAGCACATTCAGAGGACCGTCCACCCCCCTGTCAATCAGAACCTCCTCCAATCACACAGCACATTGAGATGACCGTCCACCCCCCTGTCAGTCAGAACCTACAGCTCCTCCAATCACACAGCACATTCAGAGGACCGTCCACCCCCCTGTCAGTCAGAACCTCCTCCAATCACACAGCACATTGAGAGGACCGTCCACCCCCCTGTCAATCAGAACCTCCTCCAATCACACAGCACATTGAGAGGACCGTCCAACCCCTGTCAATCAGAACCTCCTCCAATCACACAGCACATTGAGAGGACCGTCCACCCCTCTGTCAGTCAGAACCTCCTCCAATCACACAGCACATTGAGAGGACCGTCCACCCCCCTGTCAATCAGAACCTCGTCCAATCACACAGCACATTCAGAGGACCGTCCACCACCCTGTCAATCAGAACCTAGTCCAATCACACAGCACATTGAGAGGACCGTCCACCCCCCTGTCAGTCAGAACCTCCTCCAATCACACAGCACATTCAGAGGACCGTCCACCCCCCTGTCAATCAGAACCTAGTCCAATCACACAGCACATTGAGAGGACCGTCCACCCCCCTGTCAGTCAGAACCTCCTCCAATCACACAGCACATTGAGAGGACCGTCCGCCCCTCTGTCAATCAGAACCTCCTCCAATCACACAGCACATTGAGAGGACCGTCCACCCCTCTGTCAGTCAGAACCTCCTCCAATCACACAGCACATTGAGAGGACCGTCCACCCCTCTGTCAATCAGAACCTAGTCCAAACACACAGCACATTCAGAGGACCGTCCACCCCCCTGTCAATCAGAACCTCGTCCAATCACACAGCACATTGAGAGGACCGTCCACCCCTCTGTCAATCAGAACCTCCTCCAATCACACAGCACATTGAGAGGACCGTCCACCCCTCTGTCAATCAGAACCTAGTCCAATCACACAGCACATTCAGAGGACCGTCCACCCCCCTGTCAATCAGAACTTCCTCCAATCACACAGCACATTGAGAGGACCGTCCACCCCCCTGTCAGTCAGAACCTACAGCTCCTCCAATCACACAGCACATTCAGAGGACTGTCCACCCCCCTGTCAATCAGAACTTAGTCCAATCACACAGCACATTGAGAGGACCGTCCACCCCTCTGTCAGTCAGAACCTCCTCCAATCACACAGCACATTGAGAGGACCGTCCACCCCTCTGTCAATCAGAACCTCGTCCAATCACACAGCACATTGAGAGGACCGTCCACCCCCCTGTCAATCAGAACCTCCTCCAATCACACAGCACATTCAGAGGACCGTCCACCCCCCTGTCAATCAGAACCTCCTCCAATCACACAGCACATTGAGAGGACCGTCCACCCCTCTGTCAGTCAGAACCTCCTCCAATCACACAGCACATTCAGAGGACCGTCCACCCCCCTGTCAATCAGAACCTCCTCCAATCACACAGCACATTGAGATGACCGTCCACCCCCCTGTCAGTCAGAACCTACAGCTCCTCCAATCACACAGCACATTCAGAGGACCGTCCACCCCCCTGTCAATCAGAACCTCCTCCAATCACACAGCACATTGAGAGGACCGTCCACCCCCCTGTCAGTCAGAACCTCGTCCAATCACACAGCACATTGAGAGGACCGTCCACCCCCCTGTCAGTCAGAACCTCCTCCAATCACACAGCACATTGAGAGGACCGTCCACCCCTGTCAATCAGAACCTCTCCAATCACACAGCACATTGAGAGGACCGTCCACCCCTCTGTCAATCAGAACCTCCTCCAATCACACAGCACATTGAGAGGACCGTCCACCCCCCTGTCAATCAGAACCTCGTCCAATCACACAGCACATTAGAGGACCGTCCACCCCCTGTCAATCAGAACCTCGTCCAATCACACAGCACATTGAGAGGACCGTCCACCCCTGCTCGAATCAAACAGCCTCAGAACCTCCAGTCCAAATCACACAGCACATTGAGAGGACCGTCCACCCCCCTGTCAATCAGAACCTCAGCCTCCAATCACACAGCACATTGAGAGGACCGTCCACCCCCCTGTCAGTCAGAACCTCCTCCAATCACACAGCACATTGAAGGACCGTCCACCCCCCTGTCAATCAGAACCTCGTCCAATCACACAGCACATTGAGAGGACCGTCCACCCCGTCTGTCAATCACACAGCACATTGAGAGCCGTACCGTCCAATCACACAGCACATTGAGAGGACCGTCCACCCCCCTGTCAATCAGAACCTCCTCCAATCACACAGCACATTGAGAGGACCGTCCACCCCCCTGTCAATCAGAACCTCGTCCAATCACACAGCACATTGAGAGGACCGTCCACCCCTCTGTCAATCAGAACCTCCTCCAATCACACAGCACATTGAGAGGACCGTCCACCCCCCTGTCAATCAGAACCTCTCCAATCACACAGCACATTGAGAGGACCGTCCACCCCTGTCAATCAGAACCTCCTCCAATCACACAGCACATTGAGAGGACCGTCCACCCCTCTGTCAATCAGAACCTAGTCCAAACACACAGCACATTGAGAGGACCGTCCACCCCCCTGTCAGTCAGAACCTCATCCAATCACACAGCACATTGAGAGGACCGTCCACCCCTCTGTCAATCAGAACCTAGTCCAAACACACAGCACATTGAGAGGACCGTCCACCCCCCTGTCAGTCAGAACCTCATCCAATCACACAGCACATTGAGAGGACCGTCCACCCCTCTGTCAGTCAGAACCTCCTCCAATCACACAGCACATTGAGAGGACCGTCCACCCCCTGTCAATCAGAACCTACAGCTCCTCCAAACACAATGAATCCAACAGCGGCCTCCAATACCACATAAATCTCTGCTGTTTTTTATGTCAGACGAGATGAAAGCAAAGTGTTTCTTGGCAGGGTGGAGTGATCCAAAACGTGAAACAGAGGAATGGAGAGAACAAGAGAGGAGAGGGAGGAGAGGGGGGAGAGAGAGAGAGAGAGAGAGAGAGAGAGAGAGAGAGAGAGAGAGAGAGAGAGAGAGAGAGAGAGAGAGAGAGAGAGAGAGAGAGAGAGAGAGAGAGAGAGAGAGAGAGAGAGAGAGAGAGAGAGAGGATGAGAGAGAGCAGTGCCAGAACACAAGCGTGTTACAGCAGGAGAGGCAGATTTTATTCCAGCGTGGGAACAGCCACTTCCAAAACAGAACATGGGAACAATATGCTCTCGTTTATCTCGATGCTCCGAGTGAGAGTGATAATACGAACCCATTTTACACCCCTGGAACGCGCCGTGTTAGTCCACCACCTCAACCGTTGTTTCCCTCAGCTTGCTACGGGACAGAGCTTGAGCTGACAGGTGCAGAGACCCACCTGTTATTCAGGTACAGAGACCCACCTGTTATTCAGGTGCAGAGACCCACCACATGCTACAGGGCTAGCTACAGCTCCGTACTGTTATTACCCGCCCTGCTCAAAGAGCGCAGAGAGAGAGAGAGAGGCTAAGGTTTCGTTACTTTGGACGGGGAGTCCCCTCTCTCTTTCATCCCTCACTCCATCCCTCTTTCCTCAGTCAAGTCAGAGGCTCACTGCTCATCTGCTCTAATTGATGTCATTAGTCGAGTTCGGATGTTGCCGCTGGTCCCAGAGCAACACTGGACCTGAGTCTTAGTCTGCCTCCAACAAGACACCCTAATTCCCTATTTAGTGCACTGCTTTAGACCAGAGCTCTCTACCTCCAGTGGGCTCTGGTCCAAAGTAGTGTACTAAACAGGGAATATGGTCCTATAGGGCTCTGGTCCAAAGTAGTGTACTAAACAGGGAATATGGTCCTATATGGCTCTGGTCCAAAGTAGTGTACTAAACAGGGAATATGGTTCTATAGGGCTCTGGTCCAAAGTAGTGCACTAAACAGGGAATATGGTTCTATAGGGCTCTGGTCCAAAGTAGTGTACTAAACAGGGAATATGGTCCTATAGGGCTCTGGTCCAAAGTAGTGTACTAAACAGGGAATATGGTTCTATAGGGCTCTGGTCCAAAGTAGTGTACTAAACAGGGAATATGGTCCTATAGGGTTCTGGTCCAAAGTAGTGTACTAAACAGGGAATATGGTCCTATAGGGCTCTGGTCCAAAGTAGTGTACTAAACAGGGAATATGGTCCTGTAGGGCTCTGGTCCAAAGTAGTGTACTAAACAGGGATTATGGTTATATAGGGCTCTGGTCCAAAGTAGTGTACTAAACAGGGAATATGGTTATATAGGGCTCTGGTCCAAAGTAGTGTACTAAACAGGGAATATGGTTATATAGGGCTCTGGTCCAAAGTAGTGTACTAAGCAGGGAATATGGTTCTATAGGGCTCTGGTCCAAAGTAGTGTACTAAACAGGGAATATGGTTCTATAGGGCTCTGGTCCAAAGTAGTGTACTAAACAGGGAATATGGTTATATAGGGCTCTGGTCCAAAGTAGTGTACTAAACAGGGAATATGGTTATATAGGGCTCTGGTCCAAAGTAGTGTACTAAACAGGGAATATGGTTATATAGGGCTCTGGTCCAAAGTAGTGTACTAAACAGGGAATATGGTTCTATAGGGCTCTGGTCCAAAGTAGTGTACTAAACAGGGAATATGGTTCTATATGGCTCTGGTCCAAAGTAGTGTACTAAACAGGGAATATGGTCCTGTAGGGCTCTGGTCCAAAGTAGTGTACTAAACAGGGAATATGGTTATATAGGGCTCTGGTCCAAAGTAGTGTACTAAACAGGGAATATGGTTATATAGGGCTCTGGTCCAAAGTAGTGTACTAAACAGGGAATATGGTTATATAGGGCTCTGGTCCAAAGTAGTGTACTAAGCAGGGAATATGGTTCTATAGGGCTCTGGTCCAAAGTAGTGTACTAAACAGGGAATATGGTTCTATAGGGCTCTGGTCCAAAGTAGTGTACTAAACAGGGAATATGGTTCTATAGGGCTCTGGTCCAAAGTAGTGTACTAAACAGGGAATATGGTTCTATAGGGCTCTGGTCCAAAGTAGTGTACTAAACAGGTCATATGGTTCTATAGGGCTCTGGTCCAAAGTAGTGTACTAAACAGGGAATATGGTTCTATAGGGCTCTGGTCTAAAGTAGTGTACTAAACAGGGAATATGGTTCTATAGGGCTCTGGTCCAAAGTAGTGTACTAAACAGGGGATATGGTTCTATAGGGCTCTGGTCCAAAGTAGTGTACTAAACAGGGAATATGGTTATATAGGGCTCTGGTCCAAAGTAGTGTACTAAACAGGGAATATGGTTCTATAGGGTTCTGGTCCAAAGTAGTGTACTAAACAGGGAAAACGGTCCAATAGGGCTCTGGTCTAAAGTAGTGTACTAAACAGGGAATATGGTTCTATAGGGCTCTTGTCCAAAGTAGTGTACTAAACAGGGAAAACGGTCCAATAGGGCTCTGGTCTAAAGTAGTGTACTAAACAGGGAATATGGTTCTATAGGGCTCTGGTCTAAAGTAGTGTACTAAACAGGGAATATGGTTCTATAGGGCTCTGGTCCAAAGTAGTGTACTAAACAGGGAATATGGTTCTATAGGGCTCTGGTCCAAAGTAGTGTACTAAACAGGGAATAAGGTCCTATAGGGCGCTGGTCTAAAGTAGTGTACTAAACAGGGAATATGGTTCTATAGGGCTCTGGTCTAAAGTAGTGTACTAAACAGGGAATATAATACCATATTAGATGCAGCTCTACTAGTACTCTAGTAAACCTGATGTCACTCCTGATGTAGTGTTCTGCTGTGTAGACAGACCTGGTGTCACTCCTGATGTGGTGTTCTGCTGTGTAGACAGACCTGGTGTCACTCCTGATGTGGTGTTCTGCTGTGTAGACAGACCTGGTGTCACTCCTGATGTGGTGTTCTGTTGTGTAGACAGACCTGGTGTCACTCCTGATGTAGTGTTCTGCTGTGTAGACAGACCTGGTGTCACTCCTGATGTGGTGTTCTGTTGTGTAGACAGACCTGGTGTCACTCCTGATGTAGTGTTCTGCTGTGTAGACAGACCTGGTGTCACTCCTGATGTAGTGTTCTGCTGTGTAGACAGACCTGGTGTCACTCCTGATGTAGTGTTCTGCTGTGTAGACAGACCTGATGTCACTCCTGATGTAGGGTTCTGCTGTGTAGACAGACCTGGTGTCACTCCTGATGTAGTGTTCTGTTGCGTGGACAGACCTGGTGTCACTCCTGATGTAGTGTTCTGCTGCGTGGACAGACCTGGTGTCACTCCTGATGTAGTGTTCTGCTGCGTGGACAGACCTGGTGTCACTCCTGATGTAGTGTTCTGTTGCGTGGACAGACCTGGTGTCACTCCTGATGTAGTGTTCTGTTGCGTGGACAGGCACCGGCGGACCAGACAGCCATCGCACCCAACCTGAGGCAGCCGCCGGGGATTTGAACGGGTCGATTACCACAGCTTTATCTTGGCACCACGGCAGCATACTTGTAGGTTAGCTGCTTCTCCCCCAGCAGTGGGTTTAGTTTGATGTTAAAAACCCTTGAGATGCCATCGCTCATTATAGGGCTTATGTAACATAGAGTTATTCTAAGCCAGGCCCAGCGGTTTGGTCTGAAATACAGAGGACGCAAATCTAGACCTCCCTGCTTAAACACACATAGGAATAGAGAATAAGTTCGTATTTCGTTTATCACCTACACAGAGCTGTTATGATAAATAATGGACTTTTACAGGAAAATATGGTCCCATCATGGGGTTAGTACTGGTGGGTGTTATATTACAGTAAAATATGGTCCCATCATGGGGTTAGTACTGGTGGGTGTTATATTACAGTAAAATATGGTCCCATCATGGGGTTAGTACTGGTGGGTGGATCTATATTACTGTAAAATATGGTCCCATCATGGGGTTAGTACTGGTGGGTGTTATATTACAGTAAAATATTGTCCCATCATGGGGTTAGTACTGGTGGGTGTTATATTACAGTAAAATATGGTCCCATCATGGGGTTAGTACTGGTGGGTGTATCTATATCACAGTAAAATATGGTCCCATCATGGGGTTAGTACTGGTGGGTGTTATATTACTGTAAAATATGGTCCCATCATGGGGTTAGTACTGGTGGGTGTTATATTACTGTAAAATATGGTCCCATCATGGGGTTAGTACTGGTGGGTGGATCTATATTACAGTAAAATATGGTCCCGTCATAGGGTTAGTACTGGTGGGTGTATCTATATTACTGTAAAATATCATCCCATCATGGGGTTAGTACTGGTGGGTGGATCTATATTACAGTAAAATATGGTCC